>NC_038248.2:10359675-10660807 GCF_000004515.6 Glycine max
AGAGTAAAAGATGTTTCAAACATATTAAAATTTATAATTATTTAATATGAAAAATATATAAATGATGATTGTGAATAAATATGACAACGGAACATGTCATGACTATGTATGTCCCTGCCCTCATCCTTGATCTCTATTGGAGATCAATTTTATACCGACCCTCGTGCCTATTTGGAATCAAGTATATTCGTCTTAAATCTATTCTTATTTACTAAAAATTGTTATTGTTTTACAACAATATATTTGTAGATATGATAAATTAGATTTAAAATAATTTTTAGTATAAAAAACTCAACTTTAAAATATAAATATTAATCAACAAAATATTTATTTATGAAACTATTTAGATTTATTTTATACAATTTCTATTTAAAAATTATTGTATAAAATTTTAAAGTAAAAATAAATTTAGCCAATAATTTATAATTAATTTATACCCACCCCATCCCTATTTAGGATGAGATATATTTGTCTGATCCCCATTCTTAACCATTAAATAACTACTACTTTAAAATAATATATTTGTAGATGTTTTAAATTAGATTTAAATTATTTTTAGTATAAAAAATACAAATATTAATAAAAAAAATTATTTATGAAATTATTTAAATTTTTTATACAATTTTTAGGTAAAAATAATTTTATAAAATTTAAAGAAAAAATGTTACCATTTCGGATTGAATATATCCGTCTCCTTCTCATCTTTTCACTAAAAATGACTTACTTTAAATGATATTTTTGTAAACTAATTTTAAAGAATAAATATAAGTATAAATATGAAAGAGGAAACAAGATAAAAAAATAAAGAGAGAGAGAGAGAGAAAAGCTAAAAAGAAAAGTTTTGGAACGAAAAAATTGAAAGAGAATTACATGTGTCTTAAAAAGGACAAAATTTCTTTTATATATATAAATATATAATAGATTAATAAAGTTGATTCATATTATTTAAAAAATAAAAAAATACAATATAATATGACAACAAAAAATATTTAATATAATACATAAATAATAGTATGTAATATGAGAATAATATGAAATTATAAATATATTTTTACATATGAGATAATAATGAGAGAGGGAAAAGGTGAAAAGGAGTTGTGTTTTTTTAGAAAATAGAAGAGGAAAATTCTAAAAAAATGAAAAAAAAAAGTTAAAGAGGAAATAAAAAAAAATTTGAGCAGCAATTTTTTATATTAAATTATGACATGCGGTTTTATAAAAGACCAAATTTATCGATTTGTTTAATATAGTACAACATAATAGATACCATAACTTTTTTTTGGTATGTGTTAAGATTATACTATTTTTAATGTAATATCTTTTAAATATTAACATGATATCTTAAACCGTATCAAATATTTGACGTGTGTTTCTTTTGGGATCCAAGAAGAAGGCCTAGTTACTTCAGTAGCATATTTGGACGAGTACCATAATTTAGTGAGGAAGATAGAGCTAAATTCACTGCACTAATCAGGATAAAGGATAAAAATAGACCAATGAAATGCTGGAAAGTTTTTGTTTATGGCTTGGTTTGGGGACAAAGATGTAGAATTATTTGGACGAGTACCATAACCACTGGTGTGAATATGTGACCATAAATTTCAGATTGTTCGGCCAACAATTAATGGTGAAAGCTGAGTGTGGGACAAAGTCTACAGGCCAACGCAAACAATAGAACGAGGGGGGACTTTGGACAAAACCTTTTTCTTCTTAGTTTGCAAAGAGTTGAGTTTTCGGCATATTCAATAATTTATAAGAACCAGTACTACACATAAAAAAAAGTTTATATTAGCAAACTTTTTATTAATAACTAAATTTTATTAAAAGTTATAAATTTTGAAAAAGTTTATTAAAAATTTCAAGACTTTGTAAATCTGATTTCTTATTTAATGAATTCATTCATAATTTTGTAGTTTTTAATTAATTTTAAGTAATGGTAATGTATTTTAAGAAGAGTGTGATGGTAACACTCCTCAAATAAGTCTATATTTATTAACCAAAAAAATATTTTTTATTTGTTAAACTTTTTTATTAATATAAAGATAAACTATGCTTTTGTCCTTCAATTTTTGGACATTTATGGTTTTGCTCCTTTTAGTTTTGGAAGATTGGTCTTTGTCCCCGAATTTTATTTTTTTTTCTTTTCAATTCAGTGTGTTGGTCCTTACCGTCCAAAGCAACCATTAACTCCATACGTGGTAAGTCATGTGCCAATCATGTATCATTTATGGGTTGTCATGTGTACATGTTGTTGAAGTGGTTTCGTGAAACTAGACAGGAGGATAATATTAAAATTGTTTTTTTAATTCATTGTCGTAATTAGATATATTAATTTTAATTGAAATTAAAATAATAATTTTGAAACAAAAAATAGAGGGAGAGAACCCTAGGGTTTAAGTTCCCAATAATAATTTATGGGTTACTTGGTTTAACAATTTATTTTAACATAATGCTACAAATATAACTAAATAGGTTCCTTGCATTCAAATTATAATTGCTTTTGTTGTTACCAAGTTTACTAGTTGAGTAGTCTGATCTTCTTCTTTGTCTAATGTTGGTATGATCTTCGATCTTCTTCATTAATGTGTGGTGGGGTACCTAAAAAAGAGACTCTGACAATCAAGTTAGTTAAGCATGAGGTGTTTATGTGTATGAGAATGAGTAAAATGCACTTCTCTTCTGGTGTAATTGAGTATATGTATCCAGTGAGAGGGGATTTACCTTCTATTAAATGCTTCTTACTGGTTTGTTGTGTGCTTTCGTTGTGGAGATCGTGTTAGGCCATGCTTGAGTGTAGGGCATCCGTTCGATTAGAAATCGAGCTTATGACCTATACGGTACACAAGTTTCCTAAGCTCTTAGTTCAATTTGAATGAGAGAGATTAATATATATGTTTGAGTATATGACAAGCTTATGACCTGTACGATACACAAGTTCCCTAAGCTCTGAGTTCAATATGAGTGAAAGAGGTTTATGTATGTTTGACCAAATTATCACACAAAATTAGATGACTTGTGATGTTAGTATCTGTCGTAAGTTGTATTGTTTAGAGACATTGTATTTTCTAATGATATGGAGATATTTTAAATAGTTTTGACACGTGTCACAATGTACATGATTGTCTTGTCTTTGACATATGTCGCAACCCTAGATAACATTGCAAACATCGAGGGTGGCTTTTTACTACAGAAATGTCTTTTGGGGGTGTTGCCTTGTTTGGTGCCCCCTATGGATGATGACTATTGAAGTAGCTCTTGGAGAATGAAAGACACCATTAATGAGGAATTTTTTCTAGAAATGTTCTTAGATGTGAAGAGTTTTATTGATGAGATGTTACTGTTGGTTAGGGGAAATGAAGAGTTTTATGGTGAGTCATTACTAATGATTAAAGGGTTTTTGGAAAATCTCATGAAAAAAGGAAAAAGCAAAAACAAGATAAAAAGTTTGAAGGAATCAAAAAGGTTAGAAGAAGTAGGAAAGATAATCTTTCTCGTATTACTGTTCCTGAGTATGAGTAAGTATTTGGGGAAGTCAATTCTTATTTTACTTGTTTTCAAACTCATGAATCAATAATTATTCTTATGAAAGAAGTCGATATGATGATTTCTGATGATTCCGAGTTATTAATCGTAGAGCTTTGCAGTCCATATGATTGTGTGTTTCTAAAAGCTTATAAAGATGCATCCAACTTCATATATTTATATGAAGATGTGTTTAAAGAGTTGAATGTGGAATGTTGAGCACCTTGAATGTTGCTTCTATTCAACTCCACCCTAATAGTTGGGCTTTTTTGCGATCTTTCCAAATTCTTTGCATAAGTTTGAAAATTGTCCTTACCATCAATAAATTCATGTATTTCTATCAATTGAAAATAAGGGTTAAGATTGGTTGGGCTTCCTTGAATGATTATAAATTTGGTATATTGTTCTTGATTTATAATCAATCATGGAAGAACTTTAAATCTAAGTTCCTTCAAGTTTGTCCTAATCTTGAGTGTAAAGACTCGAAAAGAGTTATTTTTCAAAGAGGATGGAAAAAGTCCCAAATTTCCTTTCTATTGGCAACGCTTTCCATTTAAATTCAAATCTCACCTTCATCAAGTGTTGTCACCATAGGAAATTAAGGATATTTAGATTATAGGAGAATGGCCTCATCAAATTTCTTGTAAATTCATTTTAGCAATTCCTAATTCAAATCATCCTTATCAGATTTTGAGTTGTGAGTATTTGTTGTATTTTTGTGTTGTTGTTTTATTGAAATGTTTGTTGAGTTCTAACCAATTTGTTTTATCCATTTGCAAAAGTCATGAAAGGCTATGATTATGAGTTTGAGGAATATGGTTGCTAATAATTAAATGGATCTTGTGTTAGACACTAGTAAACAGAAGAAAAGGAAGATAGTAAAGGAATCCTCTAAGATAACATAGATTCTTCTAATGGCGATTAGGGAGGAGTCTCAAAACCATATGGTGGTAGCGATTTTGTTGGTGATGACGTGGCTGTTGGTGTTGGCAAACCTTTTTAGAATGAAAAGATTATCGATTTGACCATGCCAACTATTCAAGTTGAGGAAGAGAAAAGGAAAGAAAATGAGCAAGAGTAAGAAAAAGAAAAGAAACAAACATCTAATGACAATACTAATATCAGAAAATTGGATTTAAAAGATTGAGTTTTAGGAGGTGAAAAGATAATGTTGTCTTCTGCTACTCCTAATCCTCCTCCTCCTTCATCTCAAGACAAACAAGGTAGTAAGCAAAGTGCTCCGCTTTTGGCTATGATGCATTGATAATGCACCAACACAACCATCTTGCATTACCATAGAGGTTAGTTGCGTCAAATATTGTTTCACTTTGGAATGTTGATCTCACTGGTCCCTATTCTGTTCAATCTTCCACTTTTTTGAGTCAAAAGGATCGAGATATGATAAACTCAGTTGGGTTAGTGGAGGGTTTGGATGCAATATAAATTTCTCTTGTCATTCGAAACAGATGGTTGCTAATGTTGATGAAATAATCCAAACTATGAAGATCCAATTGAAGAATATAAAGATTGAGGTTAAGAAAACTAAAACACTTAAGGTGGCTCTTGCTAGCAATAACGAATTGGTGACCAAATTGCAAACAGATTTGGACAAGCATGTTTCTTCAATATTTGCTAAGTCTAAAGAGAATGATACTCTGAGTATCT
This sequence comes from Glycine max, assembly GCF_000004515.6. Taxonomy (NCBI): domain Eukaryota; kingdom Viridiplantae; phylum Streptophyta; class Magnoliopsida; order Fabales; family Fabaceae; genus Glycine; species Glycine max. Next base: position 10,364,863 of record NC_038248.2, read on the forward strand.
GAGTTGCTGCCTTGGAAAAATCTGTTGCAGATACTAAAGCCAAATTTGATGACTTGTCTTTACAATTTGTTGTTGAGCAAACAAAGAACAAAATTTTCAAGGAAGAAAAGAATAGTGTTGAAGACAAATTGACATCTACTAATGAAGAGGTTGCCAACTTAAAGAAGATTGTTGCAAGATAGAAAGATGAATTACGCGAAAAAGATCGAGCCTAATTTGACTTGGCTTCTAATATGAATGAAGTTAAAAAATTGATTATTATTAATCACCGAGAGGAGTTCAAAAAGGCTCAATGTCAAGTTGTTATGTTGTTCCTAGATTTTGATTACTAAAGACATGGTGTGAATTGCGATGTGTTTGATGGTGAGATTGTTAGAGAATCTCAACGTTGCTCTAATGAGGAGGAGGAAGAAGAAAAAGAAGAAAAGAATGAACTAGACTCAAATGTAGCCAATTAGTTTTTTGTTCATGTTTTATGTTGTGTTTTGCGTTTTCTATTTTTGTTTAAGTATGGATAGGGTTTAAAGTTTAAGTGTAGGTTGGGTTTCATGTTGATCTAACCAACACCATTGATTAGATTATCATATAAGTTTATATATGAATGAAATGATAAGTTATTTAGTACGGTCTTTCAAATTTATTGAGTTATAACATGGCTACATTAAACTGCAGTAAAAGCACAATGTTAGCTTAAATGAACTCGAAATAAATCAAGTCAAAGAAAAATAGACAAGGCTAAAGTGAGTTGCTTGAAAGTAAAACTAAGTTTTGAGTCAATCTTAGGTAGAATTTGGATACGGCTTTGAAGAGTTGCTTGAAAAAGCTTAAGTAAGGTTTGAACACGACCTTAAGAAAGTTGCTTGAAAAAGCTTAAGTAAAGTTCGGATATGACCTTTTGTTTTAAGTATAGAATGATATTAAGTTTAGATTTATATAAACAGGGAAATTATACAGTAGCATAATAAGATACCAAAAATGAAATTTATCAAAAACAATTGCAACTTGGATATAATGTAAAATGTAAAAGGATTCCATTGATAACTTAGACCTTAATCAATATGAACATGTAAGATCATTCTTTTACATTGATGCTTAGGTGTGCCTAGTTAAAACCTCTTAAGCCAATACCCTTATTCTTTTATGTTTGGGAAAAATCTTAAGTAGGAAAAAAAGTACACCACTTGGATTTAACTGTAATAGGGCTTTAGATGAGTTGCATTCTAGGTCTTAGGAATGATCTTTCCAGTTAGATCTTCAAGTTTGTATGCCTTATTATGCAATGGTTCAACTACTCGAAATGGACCTTCCCAATTCGGTGAAAGCTTTCCCTTTTAAGTGGTCTTTCTGAGCATCACCTATGATTCTTCAAACCAGATCACCTGCTATGAACTTCCTTTTTCGCAACTTGGATTTTAATTTCCCGGTTACTCTTCTTTTTCATACTTCCTCTTGGATTCTTGCCTCATGTTTTACTTCTTCCACCAAGTCCAAATCTACCATTCGACATTGTCTACTGCATTATATATCATTCTTCAAAGTGAGGGTTCACGATCTCTATTGGAATCATGGCATCGGTACCATAGGTCAACCTGAAAGGTGTTTCTTTCGTAGTTGATTGTGCAGTACAATGATAGCCCCAGGGTATGCTTGGAAGTTCTTCTACACATAGTCTTTTTGGTGTTTTTTATAATCTTTTTCTTAACTCAGTAAGAATAACTTTATTAGTCGCTTCAGCTTGTCCATTCGTTTGAGGGTGCTCAACCGATGATGGAAGATGTTTAACTCTGAGTTGTTTGAGGAACTCTTCATATCCTATTCAGCGATTTTTCTTCCGTTATTAGTTACAATGGCTTGAGGTAAGTCATGTCTGCAAATTATATTTTTCCATGTGAATTTTTGTGCTTTCTGGGTTGTAATTGTTGCTAGAGGTTCAGCTTCTATCCATTTGGTGAAGAAGCCTGTAGCAACAAGGAGGAATTTGATTTGACCTTTTGCCACTAGAAATGGACCAAGTACATTCATTCCCTACATGGTAAAAGTCCAAGGAGATGTGATGCTATGATGTTCCTCAAGGGGCGCATGCTGAATATTGCTGAACTTTTGACATTTTGTACATTTCTTGATGTACTTAACATAGTCTGCTTGGATTGTTGGCAATATTACCTAACATGTATAACTCTCCTTGCCACGCCCCTGCCTCCTATGTGGATTCTAGAGATTCCCCTATGCACTTCATCCATAACATGTTATGTCTAATCTTCACTGATACACTTCAATAAAGGCCTTGATATTCCCTTTCTAAATATTTCATTGTTTATGGTAACATTATGAGAGGCTGAGTTTTACCTTCTTAGCTTTCATCTCTTTTGAAGGTAAGATATTGTTGATGAGTTAGGTCCATATTGGAGACATCCAACCCCTTCGAACGACTTGATTGAATAGGATTTTAGCAATGTTTGTGCTTGATGCTTTTAAAGTTTCATCAATGAAGGTTCCATGATGACCTGATTTTTTGGAGATGGCAAGACAAGCTAAAGCATTTGCTCAATCATTCTTTTCTCTATCAACATGTATGAGCTTATGGTTTTCAAAGTGTTCCAACAACCTTTTGATCAAATGATAATTTTTTTGTGTTTGTGCTTGTCTAGCTTGGAAAACTTTGTTGACCTGCTCAATGACGAGCTTAGAATCACTTATGCATTTTAACTTTTTTACATCAACCTCTATTGTCAACTTCAAACTTGTAATAAGGGCTTTATATTCGGCTTGATTGTTTGAAACTTTCCAATTAAACCTCAATGATTGTTCTATTGATATGTCATCTAGTCCTTCTAAAGTAACTTCGGTATCACTACCTTTGTTGTTTGAAGCTCCATCAACATACAATGTCCAACAACCTTCAATGTCGCTTTCAGTGGAAGCAAATTTGACAATGAAGTCAACCAAGCATTGCCCTTTGATGGGACATTTGGGTTCACACTTTAAATTGAACTCAAAAAGTTTGACTGACCATGGTACAATCCTACCCGTAAACTTAGGTTTTCTCATGACTTGTTTAAGAGGATGATCAGTGTTCACCTTGATTTGATGGCTTTGGAAAAATGGTCTAAGCCTTTTGGTCGAGTTGATTAGTGCTAAAGCAAGCTTTTCAATCATCTGGTACCTTTTTTTGGCTCCTTGGAGAACTCTATTGGTGTAATAGATCGACTTCTATTTCTTACCATCTTCTTGCAAAAGGGCTAAGCTTATTGTCGAGTTTGAGACATATAAGTAGAATAGAAACTCGGCTTCAGGGGTTGACCGAGTGGGAATTGGTGGAGTTGCAAGAAATGTCTTGAACTTAAAAAACATCTTTTCACATTGCTCACTCGATTGAAAATGTTTTCGTTTCTTCAGTACTTGAAGAAAAGCTTTGCTTTTTCTGCCATTTTTGGTAAAAAAAAAATGGGATAAGGATGCTAACATGCCTGTTAACTTTTGCACCTCCTTCAAATTGTGTGGACTCCTCATGGCAACTACGACCTCACACTTATCTGGGTTAGCTTCAATACCTCTATAGGCGATCTTGAAACCTAATATTTTCCCTCTCCCTTACTCCAAAAGTGCATTTCTCTGGGTTGAGTCGCATGTTGTGCTTCCTCAGCTATGCAAAAATAGCTAAATCTTTTGGATAATCATCTGGGTCTTATGATTTGACTACCATATCATCAATATATACTTCAATATTCTTTCCCAACAAGTTTTTGAAAACTTTGTCCATTAACCATTGACAGGTTGCTCCATCATTCTTCAATTCAAATGGCATGACTTTGTAATAGAAATTTACATCTTAGTGATGAATGTTGTTTTGTCTTCATCAGGTGGGTACATTTTGATCTAGTTGTATCCAGAGTAAGCATCGAGGAAACTCAACATTTGTTATTGAATTTGATAAGTTTTTCAGATTCTTCTTGAATATCTCGTCATCTTTCTTCTCCAAGTTTCCTCCTTCTCTAAGCTATGGACTTGGCTTCAGAGAAAGCATAAAGTTTGTGACATATGAAATTAAGGTTTATGCCTAGCATGTCAGTTGCACTCCATGCGAACAAATCAACATTTTGCTACTACACTTCCTCTTCGAAGATCTTCATCAATTTATTTCCTAATCTTTGTGCACTAGTGAGATTCTTTTTTGAGTTGAAAAGAGTTTAATTCCTCAGTTGGTGTCGGTCTTTTGTCTTCTTCATCCAATCTCGGGTCAAAGTCCACCCAATTAATTAGTTTTAAGTCATCTAAATTATTAATGTCTACAACTTTGGCATGCTTATGAGAAGCAATGTTGTAGGATTTGACTAGAAGACTTTTGGCATAACACTCTCGAGCTTTCTTCTAATATGGTTTGATAATGACAATATTACCTTTTGGGTTGGGAAATTTCTTGGCGAGATGTAGGATGGAGACAATGGCTCTTAGAACATTCAGAGAAGTTTGTCCAATAAGTATGTTGTAGGATGTGCATGCATTTATAAGAACATACTGGACGAGTAATGTCCTAGACAATTTTCCCACTCCAAAGGTGGTTTCGAGTTCTGTAGCACCATGAGTGTGACTTGTCCTTCTACAAAACCGATTAAAGGCTCTAGATAAGGTTTAATTAGTTTCGGGGAGATGTCTAACCTTTTAAAAGTGGATAAGAAGACAATGTCAATTGAACTCCTTCCATCTATCAAGTCTTTTTCATGTCCTAGCATGCAATTCCAATTGAAATCCATTGGATCACCCTCTAGATCCACTCCTGCAAAGTCTTCATCTGTGAATGTTATTGGAGGAAGTGATTTTTTGGTGTGTGATGCTTCTTAAACATGGTTCACATTCTTAATGACTCGTAAGTGTCTTTTACAGGCTGGTTTCGAGCTACCTTTACCTGAAAATCCACCAATAGTAGCATTGATAACACCACGTTTGGCTCCATATTTTCTTGTTGTTTAATTGCTTTGGTTTGGTTTGGCTTTTACTTGCTTTTGTCTTTCTCCTTGATTGTTTCATCCTCAACTATCTTTGTGGCCTCTTCGATTTCTCCCTCGACCTCTATAACCATCTTTATTATTGTTAGGGTTGTAGATGTAGTTGTTGAGGGCTTCTTCTTGTATCAATTCTTTAATTCTATCTTTAAGGGAAACACATTCTTCAGTGGTGTGACCATCGTTATGATGATAACGATATTGCTTTGACTTGTCTGTTAAGTTAACTAACCTAGCTCGAGGAGCTAGAGACAAGATTTATGCATTGAATGCTTCTTCCAGTAAATGTTCTCGACTAACGTTTAATGGTGTCTAGTGGTTGTATTTCGCTAATCTGGTGGTAGATATTTTAGAAGAGTTGTCTTAGGCAGGTTTGCACTTGTCTTTTCAGCTAGGTTTGCCCTTCTTGTGTTCTTTTTGCAGAATTATGATAATTCTTCCATTTGAATGTACCTTGCTGCTATTGGTCTCAACTTGTCTAATTTTCTAGGTTGCTTTCTACAGAGGTTTTCTGCTGATGGTCCTTATTTCATAGCAGTTATCATTGAATGCAGAGCAACACTAGGATCAAGATCTTTGATTTTCAATGAAATGGCTACATATCTCTCCACGAATGACCACAAAGATTCATCATTGGTTTAACACAAACTGACTAGTGCCATAAATGTTGTATGACAAGGATGACTAATTGCATATTGTGCTCCAAAACGTTGTTCTAGTGTTGTAAATGAATCAATAGATCTCGCAAAAAGGCATTTGTACCACGTCAATGTCGATCATTTCAATAAAGTAGGGAAAACCTTGCATAACACAACATCATTATTAGAGTATAAATTTACCTAAGTTGTGAATGCATCAAGGTGCTTGTTTGGATCTTATGTGCCATTGTATCTTTCGATATTCAGCGGCTTCCAGGTCATAGGCAGAGGTATATTGATAATTCCATCCATAAACGAGAGTAGTCTAACTGCATCATTATTTAGGAAGAGAGATCTGAGTTTGGAATGGACTGGTGTTTTTTCTCAGGTATTATGGGATGATAATTGAGTATGATTATCGTTGTGTCTAGTTTCATCTTGAGTAGGTGTTTTATAGGATGTAGAGTAGGAAAAAGTTGGTAGTGGTGGTGGTGGTGGTGGTGGATGATGATGAGTAGCAAGTTGCTCTCTAAAAGTCACATTCTCCACTCATAATTGTTGTAGTTCCACTTAATATTTTTGTCTCAATGCTTCTAAATCGGCTTCATTTTTCTTACATAATTGTTCCATTTGTGCTCAAACTTCTTACATCATTGAGGATTCTGCTATTGTTGATCTCATAGATGAACTACGGTCACCTTTTCTTGTAGCGACCATATGATTTATGCGGTCGAAGGAAAAAATTTCCTCGACCCCACGGTAGGCCCCAAATGTTCTTACGAATTTTCCTAGCTGAGTAGTTAGATCTTCACCTTTGTCTAGTGTTGGTATGATCTTCGATCTTCTTCTTTAGTGTGTCACAGGGGTACCTGCAAAAGGGGTTCCAACGATTAAGTCAATTAAGTCTGAAATGTTTATGTGTATGAGAACGAGTAAAATGTACCTCTTTTTTGGTGTGGTCGAGTATATGTATCAAGTGAATGGGGATTTACCTTCTATTAACTACTCCTTACTGGTCCATTGTGTGCTTTCTTCATGGAGATCGTGTTAGACCATGCTTGAGTATAGGACATTTGTCCAATTAGGAATTGAGCTTATGACCTATCTATAATGTTGAGTATATGCCGAGCTTATGACCTATATGGTACAACTTCCATTCAAAATGCATTGAATTATAAATATAATGATGTCTCAAAACTTAAACAAATGACAAAGCTAGTACTACAAAGCTACATTACTACATTCAACAGTTTTACAAGTCTTCAAACTTCAAAAATTGCAACTTCAATAGGCACAAAAAAACTAATGAAATTTTCATAATAGAAGCAACCCAAAATACATTAACATAGTCTTCTAATCTGAATTCAGATAAGTTATAGTTACACACTACTACTCTCTACCCATGTTGCAATTTTACTACCCTTTACACATGCTGCAATTTTGCCACACAAAACACGCCTCCAAAGAAACACAACAACTAAGACACCAAAGCCACACTGAATAGAATTTGTCCCTTCTTTTCGCACTTACGTTTTTTTTTTTTTTTTTTTGCATCCTGGAAGTCCTCTTCTTGTGTTCCTCCATTGCTACCACAATAAGCTCATCAATGTTGCCATCAATTTGATCAGCCCAACGGAAGTGATTATAGTACATACCCATTAACCCCCTCAACAACGTTAACCAAAGAAAACTTCAATAAAAAAATATGTTCAGACAAATTAAAAACAAGAAAAACCAATTTCACCTTCCAATTAGGGCAACCCTAGAATAAGTGTCCAAGATTCTTAGAGCTATGCGAAATAACAAGCACCTCCCTGTCCTCACACAAGCATTTTTTCCATCTAGGAATAACGGGTGTCAGAGATGATGCTGACGACACACTGCCATCAACTAAAGAGAAATCTCTCAAGGTTGATGAATCTACTCTTCGATAAGGAGGCATGGTGATAGGTGGAGACTGGTGATGGCCGAAAAAGCTCAATGGTTAGGGGTGGTGGTGGGACTCATGATTGAGAGAGAAGCTCAATGGTTGGTGGTGGGGCTCATGAACCAGTGAGGTTTAGGAGACAGTCCACTTTAAAGAAAACATTTTTATTTTAAGTTAATTTTTCAATTTAATATTTAATAATGAAAATAAAAAATAAATCCACATCAGCGCTATTACAACATGACCTTTAGGAACAAGCCAGGTGTAAAAACATTTAAGTAGTTAATGGTGTAACCTACGTTAAGCACTAAAACAGTGGATGGAAAAAGAACTTTAGGAATGAAGATCAATCCTCCAAAGTTAAAAAGACCAAAACCATAAATGTTCAAAGGTTGGAGAACCAAAACCATAGTTCACCCTTAATATAATTTTTATCTAATAAAAATTAGTCTATTAATATCAAGAGTTTGATTTTTATATATTGTCATTGTAAACAAATTTATACTAATTAAAAATCATCATTAATATAACTTTTAAGGGACAAATAAATACTATATAATATATTCATGGTATATATATATATTAATTTTTCAAATAGAACCATTGTCTCACACGTAGGGGGGAAAATTAGTAAATTTGCACTGCAACATTCTTACGAGGCTCAAACTCATGTGCGTCATCACCCATGCCCCTACTAGTCACTTTAAAAGCCTTAGACACAAGTTGATAGATTAATTCTAGGGTGCGCAAGTGTATCTTGAGACAATGCGAGACACTTGCATTTTAGACTACCATTGAAATAAAACAAAAAAATTAGATTATTTTTTTTAAAAGGAAAAATAAGTAAGATTTAATTATATTCTTATTGTGATTTCCATTTGTATAGTATTTTAAAAAAATAATTCTATTGTAATTATGATAATTATTAAATTTATAAAAATATATTCCTACATTATAAATTAGACTACACAATTTTAAAAAATTACTTTACTTAAACATTTTAAAATTTCCTAATTATCATTATAAACTATTATAAAAATTAAATATAAATTTATTTTAAGTTTAAAGCTATTTAAAAGCAAAAAAAAAAATCTATCTACTTTTGTTGTTACTTAAATAATAATTCATTGAAGTTTCAAATTTATATGTTTTAATTGTTACTAGCATCATTTAAAGACTAAACTAAGTTTGATAAATCAAACTAAGTTATATATTTGACTAGTATGCCATTCATATTTTATAATTTTATCAGAATAATTTTGTATATTTTAAAATTTTATTAATTATTTATTGTCAAGAAATATTTAAATATATTTTTATATACACACATATTCCAGAAAATTGTTATTATTGAAGGTGTTATCCTAGATATAAGATCCCCATCACTTTCATGATGTGATGCATGTTTCTTTTTTACTTTTTCAAAAAAAAAAATTTATTGATTTTTAACTGTGTTATTAATACGAAGTGTCTAGTGATTTTTTTATTACTAATCTTAGTAAAAAAGTGACATTTGTCTTAAATTAAATTAATTAATAAAATATGTTAAAATTATCATATATACAAAATTATTACAAGCACTAAGTTCAATTTATTAGAAGTAGTGATAAAAGCTAATAAAATATATTATAGGAGACATATATTTAAGGTAATAATATAAAGTAATAGAATGATTCTTATTTATTTGAGTTTCTTTAAAAGAACGATTGTTATATCATTTTTAATGAAAATTTATTAAGTGGATTTCTTAAATTATTTTTTTGGTTTGCTCATTACTTTTTTATGATCCCACAATCTCATGTCATTAACAAATTTATACACAATTTTACTCTAATGGTAGAAAGTTTTAAAAAACTTTAAAAAACTCACACTTTTATATTTTTTTATTTTCACTTAATTATGATTTAATTGTAGTATTGTTACATGTCACATAAATATTATTTCTTACTCTTATTAATTTATTAACTCATAATCAATTAGTAGTATTTAGAATAATATATGTTGTTATTAAGTGCAATAGTATTTTTACGATAACAAAAATATCATAATTATAAATAATATTCAACAAAACAAATAATATAAGGTAATAGAAGAATAGAATAGGTCGCCTAAAAAGAAGAAGATCAATAGAATGGGTTATATAAAACACCTAATTAATAAATAACATTTTATAAAATTTAAAAAATTGATTATCTAATTATAAACACAAACCTTTTTAAAAAATTATAAACATGAATACATTTGAAGTTAAATATTAAACATATACACGTGTAATTAGGCTAATCAATTCGTAAAATATAAATTCATATAACTAATTGATAAATTATTAGATTTATTTACTATAATTATTATTGTAGAAAATAAAAATAAAAATAGAATTTGTTAGAGAGAAAAATAAATCTAAATTTATAATTAGATAAAAATATAAAACAGAATGTATTGATATCTTATTATAATTAATCAATTAAATTGAAATTGATTGTATTTTAAAATGGTGAGATTGATTAATATTCATTGAAATATGTGTGTAGTCAATCGGCACGTACAGATCAAAACTCGAATGTGCCATTTCATTGTTTATTGTACTCGATATCCAATTGGCCCTGGGACTTGGATATGGACTGGATATATAATATATATTCAGCACGAGGGACGAAATATTTTAGTACTAGCAGGTTTAATTTAATTTGTATCCCGCAATAGTTGAATTTTTATGGTGTATTAACTGCATGTGATTTTTACGTTTAAGTTAGTGTCTATAGGAGATTAAATTAAATATGTGAAAATCGGAGATTATATTTGAGTTTTTTTTATATATAGTAGTCTGCTTATACTATTCTCTTTTATTATATTTGATTAATGTATATGTGAAAATCAGAAATTCGAATTTTTGTCATTTTTCTCCTTATCCCAATATTAAAAACTAAAAAAAAAAGTATATTTATACAATTTTTCCTTTTTATTCATTCAACAATGCATCACATAGGTCCCAAAGTCAGAACCTGTTGTTCTAATACCATGTTAGATTTTATTTTAAAACCAATTGGCATGCCCAACAAGTATATAAGCTGTACTCCAAGGATTGAAGCAGCCGATGTAGGACTTGGGTATTTTTCCAATAAGAACTTGTGTGGTTAAAGCTGATGAAAATGTGTAATGTGTAGGAAAACTTGAAGGTACACCACAAAATATACGTTGTCCTCATTATGCTTGATCGGACGAATTGCAAATCCCAATCATTCTAAAATGAAACCATCTCATAACTTCAATTATCAATTTAAAACTAAGTAATTGCTTATATGAATCGTTCAACTCTTGAGAAGAAAAAAAGATTGGAATATAGAAATTAAGAAACAAGTGGGAAGCCTATCACAGTTTCAAAAAAAATAATAATACCAGAGATGCATGATTTATCAAAATGGCGTTAGATAACCCAATTGCGTGACCTTTTAGTGAATGTTCTAATTTCAGTTCAAAATGTGATTACAAATTCTGAAATAAATCTAATGGTTCATAAACTTAGTTATGTAAAAAGAAATGTTTGGATGCTTTTGTAAACTTTATTTTGCTACAAACGTTCCTTTACAACTGAAAAACAAACATGCATTTAGTTTTCCTAATCATGTCAATTGTCATCCCATTGTTCAATTGCATGAATCTGCCATTGAGTTTCAGAAAGCATGACTAGCAGTTAGAGAAGAGATAGGAGAGAGAAAATATTGGTAGGAAAAATAGAAAAAGAGTGTTTTATTTTCTTAAAAAAATTAAACAGTAAATTATTATAATGTCCCAACTTTAAATTTATAACAGCAAAAAGAAAGGGATGATCTTTTTGTCTAAAATTTTTAGTATAGGATGCTAACACACACTAACTGAAAAAAGGGTGAGTGTATATTAGTAAACCCATATAAATATGCTGAGTCATATTCTCAATCCAAACCACACAGAAGGGAACGAATACGCACGGACAAAGGAGGCACAGAAAAAAAAAATCATGCATATAAAATTTTATAGTTTGATTTTTTTTAACCTACCCTACAAATAAACTTGTCTAGATGTCACCTACACATTAAGAGATTATCAGACTATAAAAAATTATATTATCTAACACATAAAATTTTAAAATAATGAAAGATAGAAAAAAAATTCTACATCTTCTTGATGATATTTTATGTATTTAACCACTCCAACTAAAATAGTCTAACTTTACCCGAGTCATACCAATATGGTGCGATGCCATATATATTTTTTAAAGTATAAGTTTTGTTAACATTTGTAATTGTATATTAATTATTAATTAATAATAATAATTTTATTTATAATATTTTTTAAGAGTCCACAAATATTTTTCACAGGAGACACGCTCAAATCAAATAGAATCTCAATTGATCACAATTTTTTTTTCTTTTAACTGTTTAATGCAACTACATAATAAGAATTCTCACTATCTAATCCTTGTGTGCTTTACCAGAAAAAAGGATGTTATGGAGCAATTTGAACCAATTGAAGCATGACATGGGTGATGGGCTGTGGTGCTTGGTGGGAGATTTCAACATAGTCTGGCTATCAAAAGAACGGAGGGGGAGGAGTGCTTCATCTTCACAAGGAGGTACATAAATTAGAGAATTTAAGGAGTTTAATGATAGTTTGGAGTTGTTGGATGTGCCACTGGTAGGGAAGCGGTTTACGTGATTTAGTGGGAGGAAAGCAGTGAGCAGGATAAATAGGTGTCTAGTAAATATAGGATGGTTGCAGATGTGGCCAAAATCAACCCAATATGTACTAGATCACTATATCTTATTCTTAAGCCTGTTCATCAGGGCCCAAATCCTTCAAGGTACTTAATTCTTAGTTCTCTCACCCTTATTTCCTTAATTTTGTAAGAGAAACTCTATTTAATTTCTAGGTGGAGGGTTGAGGAGTACTAACTCATTGGCAAATGTACAAAATTATCACAAGTAATAAAGTAAAATAGAAATTCAAGTGTCAAGTCCACAAGAACTTTGTACATAGATCGGTGCAAAACCAATTTTCAAGCAATAGAAGAGATAAAAAATTGAAAGTAAAAAGTTAAAAAGAAAGTAAAAGGCAAGAAAATAAGAAAAATAAATAATAATTTGAATGTTGAAGATGATTTCAAAATGTAAATATGTTGGGGCCTAGCATGCCAAAACTATTTGTGATACAATGTTAATAATTTCTCTCTATATAATGTTATCTTGGTTTTTACCTGCATCTATTATGTTACTCTATCTTTGGTTTCCCGCATGAAGAACTTAATTTATCTATTTTCTCTCCCAAATTCCTTTGCAAAGATTAAATAGTCGCATTAAGAATAAAGATGTATGAAGTAGGCTAAACAAACATCACTCTATCCTAGACATGATTTTATTTAGATGTCATTTTAGATTCTCTAAAAAATAACCATTTTCCGATGCATTACTTCCTAAATAATACATGAGCATTGCTGATCAAACCACAATCAATAGCAATAAAGCATAGAAAAGAATAATAAAAATTGGAATTGCTTTAAATAGACAGTAAGAAAGAGTTACATTAGAAGAGTTTGGCTTGCCAGGCTCCTAACAATTGGGGTTTAGCCTCTTATTGTCATAAGAGTCTTTACACTTTAAGGGTTGATCGGGATAGAAGAAGAAAATGGATGGATAAAGGAGAAGTGAAGAATGGCTATAGAAAGAGGATTTTCCTTATTAGAGATGCTTGTGCTTTGAGTGTATTTAATAGAGAGCTTTGAGTCTCGGTGTGACTTTTATTTTTGCTTCCTACTCTTTTTAGAAGACTAAGGTAGCTTAAAATCCAAGCGACCTCGCGTGCTAAACACGTCTTTCTAGGCTTAGCAGGTATGACGATGATTACGAGCTAAGCACGACGACATCTAAGCTTAACGAGTATGGCAGTGATCACGCACTTAGCGCGGGATTCGCGCTAAGCGCGCCATTGGACTTCTTCGTGGGCTTTCTTCACACTAAGCTTGTGCTGTTGAGCGAGTTGACGCGTTGGGCCTATCTTATGCGCTAAGCGAGTTGTCTCAATCTTCAACTTTTTCTTCAAGGCTTTTTTATCAAGTTTTTCATCAATTTTTCCTCCAAAGCACTTGTAATTTCCATATTTTGAATCTCGTTGTTCAAAAAATTAAAATGCTATTAAAATCCTCATTATTCCCTTAAAAACAACAATAAAATAGAGGAATTCTAATCATTCTTAGTCAAAATTAACTATCAATTAAACCAAAATTTCGTAGTTATCAAGGAGCATTTGTATTGAAAAAAAAGCTTAAGCATCTAAAACGAAGTTGAAGAACTGGAGTAAGATTAACCTTGGTGACTGTTAACTCATTGGCAAGTGTACCAAATTGTCACAAGTAGTAGAGTAAAATGAAAGTTCGAGTGTCGAGTCCACAAAGACTTTGTTTGTACTTAGATTGGTATACCCAATTTTTAAGCAAGGAGTAGAAGAGATAAGGAATTGTAAGTGAGAAATAAGAGGATAAAAGTAAAAGATAAGAAAACAAGAAAAATTAAACAATAACTTGAAAGTGAAGGATGAATTCAGAATGCAAATGTGTTGGGGCCTAGCATGCCAAAATTACTTGTGATACAATGTTAATAATTTTTCTCTATTTAATGTTATCCAGTTTTCACCCACATTTACTATGGTACTTTATCTTTGGTTCCCCGCATGAAGAGACTAATTTATTTATTTTCTCTCCTAAATTCCTTTGCAAAGATGAAATAGTAAATCAGATTAAGATTAAAAATGCATGAAATAGGCTAAACAAACATCACTCTATTCCTAGACATGGTTTTATTTAGATACCCTTTCCCAGTTCTTTAGAAAATAACCATTTTCCAATGCATTACTTCCTAAACAATGCATGAGTATGGGTGATCATACCACAATCAACAACAATAAAGCACATAAAAGAACAATAAAAACCAGAATTGCATTAAATAGATAGTAGGGAAAAATTACATTACAAGAGTTTGACCACTAGGCTCTCAACAATGGGGGTTTAGCCTCTCATCATCATGAGAGGCTTTAAACTTTAAGGGTTGATGTGGACGAAAGAAGAAGAGGGATGATGGATAGAGGAGGAGAAGGGGATAATGAATATAGAAAGAGAATTTCCCCTATTTGAGCTATTCAGGCTTAAGATGTATTCATTATAGAACTCGAGTCTCGGTGTGTCCTACTCCTTTTATAGGTCTAAGGTAGCTTAAAATTCACGCGACCTCGCACTAAGCGGACCTTCTAGGTTTAACGAGTATGCCAGTGATCATACACTTGGCATTCATGCTTAACGCGCCTTTAGGCTTCTTTGTGGGCATTCTTCACGCTAAATTTGTACTGGCCCAATCTATAACTTTTTCTTCAAAGTTTTTTCTTTAAGTTTTTGCATCAATTTTTCCTCAAAAGCACTTGTAATTTCCTTCTTTTGAATCTTGCTGGTAAAAAATTAAAGTGATATTAAAATACTCATTATTTCATTAAAAATAATAGTACAATAGAGGAATTTTAATCATTCTTAATGAAAATTGACAATCAATTAAACCCAAATTTTGCAGTTATCAGTGACCTGGAGACTAGGAGGAGCCAATTGATCACCTTGATTGGTGATTTAGATAGAAGGGACATAAAAGGCGATTTATCTATTCAAGAAGTAAAGGAAAAAAGCAACCTTATTGAGGAATTCTGGGTGGTATCAAGGATATTCAAATTTCTCTTGCATAAAAAATATAGAATCAAGTGGCTAAAGGAGGGAGATGCAAACACTCATTACTTCCATTTTGTGGGAATTGGTGGAGGAGAACTAATAATATGAAAGGGCTTTCAATTCAAGGGAGATGGGAGGAAGATCCTAAAAAGGTAAAGGAGGAAGTCAAAAGTTTCTTTGTACATAAATTTAAGGAGGAAGATCACTTGGAGGTTTCCTTGGATGGTGTCTTGTTCAAATCTTTGCATTGGAAGATAACATCATATTATCAAAGGAGTTTTTTTGAAAAGGAGATTAAAATAACTATCCGGGATTGTGATGGTAACAAGTGCCCGGGTCCTGATGGATGCAATTTTCGATTATAAAGTCTTGTTGGGAGTTCTCAAAGGTGAATATTCTAAGGGTCATAAGGGAGTTTCATGGCAATGGTGTTTTTCCACGTTGCACTAATGCGACTCTTTTTGCTATTCAAGAAGGATAACCCACAAGTTTGGGCAAATAGAAACCTATATCTTTTGTGGGATGCTTGCACAAAATTATGACCAAGGTTTTATCTATCAAGCTCAAGGGTGTGTTACCAAAGATTATTGATAAGTCTCAAACAATGTTTATAGGTGGAGGAATATGTTAGATGGAGTTGTAGTGGTGAATGAGGTTGTTTAGGAAGCCAATCTTAGAAAGAGATTGTGCTTAGTCTTCAAAGCAGACTTTCTAAGGCATACGATTGTGAGGTGGGATTTCCTATATTACATGATGAGGAGGATGTGATTATGTTCAAAGTGGATTCATTGGATAAAAGGATGCATGGAGTCCTTTTCTATGTTTGTCTTAGTTAATGAAAGTCTAACAAAAGAATTTAAGAATTAAAAGGGGTTAAGATAAGGAGTTTGCTGGCACCTTTTCTCTTTCTCATGGTAGCATATGGTTGTAATAGTCGTATCTTTTGGGTTTTTCATTTAAATAAAATAAATAAATAACTAAATTAGGTCATCAATTCCCTCATTATATCAATTAACTTTTAACCTAGAGCAGCTTTTACAAAAACACCTTATGTTCTTTTTTCCTTCTTCTGACGCACAAGAACCCTAACAGAGCAACCGGAGGAGGAGCTCTAGAGAGCACTAGAAACGCCACCATTGCTAACAGAGAACGCTTGAGCAACTACATCGAGGTAAGAGATGAGTTACTTACGTTTGGGAATTAGAATGAATATGTATAGGGATCTCTAGAGAATCAATTTTGGGTTATTTTTATAAATTTTTAATTCATGAACCCTTTCCAATTGAGTATTTCATATGCTAAATTGAGTGTGATATCTATTATCATAAACTTCTATGATTTTGTTTGTTTAGTGTATATTGACATAATATTTTATTGAAGCAGGTGAATTTTTGTCAAATTATTATCACTTGATTTTTGTGTATATTAAGGTTTACGATTTGTTTTTGTTTTACGCTTGTGCATTTACCACTGTTTTCAAATTGTCAATAAATTGCTATCACTCGAATTAAAGGTTTTGCCCAAACAATTGTATTCCTTTGGATTGCAATCAAAATTTATGTACCACACGTACTGTACCAATTTGTTGAAATACAATATATATCTCACTTATGATGCTAACCACGTATAGTTTTTTTGCAAATATATATATATATATATATATATATATATATATATATATATATATATATATATATATTCTAAAAAAATATAGAAAATATTAATAATAAATAAAATAAAGTTATAGAAATTATTGCTTAATAGTGATTATTTTTGCTATATTTTAAAATAATTGTTGTAGAAGTTTTTTTTAATTGAAAATAATATAGTTCGATTTAATTTATACATATTTTGTGCCATGTAAATATTACTACCGAGTGATATGTGCATGATTCATGAGAAGTGATAAATTGTTTTATTGTGATTATGAAATTGTGATTGAGATTGTGTGTAAGTGATAACTATTTGGTATGTAATGAATTGTGAATTGCACGAGTGTAGAGATGTTGTATGTATTGAATTGTGAGTTATGAATTATGCAATTATACAACTGTAAGACCCTTTAAGGGTGACGAGTTAATGTGCGATGAGTTGTGATGAGTTCCATGGTGGGAACCTGACGAGTTTAATCACTTAAGGCGCGATGAGTTAAAATAATTGAGATTTTGTAAACAATTGAGTAGTTGTGTGTATGCATAATTCATAAGTAGAGTCCGTGTGTTAAAATATTTTTTAGGTTGGACCTGAATCAGGAGGGAGAGACCCTGATGGACTACTCGGAGTCTAGGCCTTGGAAGTAAATATACTCGATTTGAGTACTCCTTTAAGCCTGTGTTGATCCCACATGGTTGAAGCATTCTCGCAAAACAAAGTGACTCTGAGTTGTCTCCCTATGATTTCATTTAATGAGAGTGACCTAACTTACCCATTGTGAGGCATGCCACGTCATGTACTCCTAGGCGTCCAATGAGGTTTTTCACTGAAAAATGGTATCACATTGCATATATGCTTGAGTCTAGTGTATTTGTAGCATAACGCTTGCGTTTGACTTTCATTGAGTTAACAATTGCGGTTTGATGTTATTTTCTGGAGTGTGTGAACTTGAGTGAGTGTGAATAATGTGTGTCTTTTTGTGAAGCGATGTTGTTTATATAAATTCAGCTCTAAGTATTATATGTTTCACATGCTCTAGTGTTTTATTATACATGAATGTGATAATTAATTCCCGGTGTGTGTTTGTGTTTGGGTTGAATGCCATTTTGTTTCAGGTGAGCCAACATATGATGAGTTCCATGCTGGAGATGGAGAGGTTTAATCTATGCCAGAGAAATGCTATGATAAATGTGACATCGGGACATAAGATTTTATTTCATATTTATAATTTCAAGAATAATATAGTTATTTTATGTTTTCCACTTTAGTGTGTCTTCTTTTCATTCAGAATGAGTAGCCTCATTTTGAGGCGAGATGATTTTATTAGTATTTGAACAAGTTCTATTATGATTTCACTATACGAATGTGAACATTTCACCCTTTTGAAATGTTTTTATTTAAATGTGTTTTAAAATTTTCAATTAATTACGCATTCTTATCCTCTTATTATATATATATATGTGTGTGTGTGTGTGTGTGTGTGTGTGTGTGTGTGTGTGTGCTGATGACCCTCTTTTCTTGGGAGAGCCTGCCATGAGGGATGTATTATCCTTAAAATTCATGCTCATAATGCTTTGAGTTAGTCTTGGGATGAATAATAATGTCGACTTTAAAAGACATACTCTGCCTCCAAATGAGAGATATTTGTGATGCCATGCTGCCAACCTCTTCCGGAGTTTGTTCAACACTGGTTGCCAAAAGCTCTCTTTCCTAGGATTCCCCCCAACCGACAAGCCCAAATAAATAAATAGTAGATGTTGGGTAATCAATTCTTCCTCAAATAAAATTACTCACTCTCACATAAGATCGTGAGAATACAACAAAGATTACACCGTAGAAAAAATAATAACAAACACAAGAATTTAATCTGGTTCGACACCTCTTGCCTACGTCCACGGAATCGTCTCAAAGTATTTCACTATCACAGAAATGATTACAAGATTGTAACTCATCCCAATGGTTGGAGGTCTTGTGTGTGTGTGTAATGGTTCCCTTAAAGTTTCACTCTTGCAGTTTGCTGATGACCCTCTTTTCTTGGGAGAGCCTACCATGAGGGATGCATTATCCTTAAAATTCATGCTCATAATGCTTTGAGTTAGTCTTGGGCTTGAAGGTATTTTTTCATAAAATCCATATAGCGGGGATTGGAGTATCGGAAGGAGTCATCCAAAGGTCAGCAATGGTTTTAAATTGTCAAATCATGAGTCTACTATAGAGTTTCAAGCCAAAAAATAAGGTGCATGCATATTGGAAATTGAATTTTTATCACTAAGGTTTAGGTGACTTAAATGCAAAGTGAAAGATTGTATTTTACTAGATGAACCTTAGTTGAATGGATGCATTGACAGTTTTTTTGTTTCAACTTCCAAGATAGCTTATTTATTATAGTTGGTGACAATCTTCACTATAATAGAGAAGATAATTAGTGGAGAAACAACACATGAAGAGAGTATGTGTGAGAAGAAAGATTGTGAAACAAAATCACTTTGGTGAGAGAAAAGTATCTTTGTGTGAGAGTGTTATCATTTCTTGTAACCATTGAGTGAGGTACTCGAGTTTGTAGAGTAATACATTATTTGGGATGAGTTACAATCTTGTAATCATTTTTGTGATAGTGAAATACTTTGAGACGGTTCCGTGGACGTAGACAAGAGGTGCCGAACCAGATTAAATTCTTGTGTTTGTTATTATTTTTTCTACGGTGTAATCTTTGTTGTATTCTCACGATCTTATGTGAGAGTGAGTAATTTTATTTGAGGAAGAATTGATTACCCAACATCTACTATTTATTTATTTGGGCTTGTCGGTTGGGGGGAATCCTAGGAAAGAGAGCTTTTGGCAACCAGTGTTGAACAAACTCCGGAAGAGGTTGGCAGCATGGCATCACAAATATCTCTCATTTGGAGGCAGAGTATGTCTTTTAAAGTCGACATTATTATCCATCCCACTATTTTTCCTCTCTATTTTTAAGGCACCTAGCAAAGTCACTAGTAAGATAATTTATCTTCAAAGGAATTTCTTGTAGGGGGGCTAAGGCGGGAGGACCGTAAAATGTGTTGGGTTAGTAGGAAAAATGTGTGTTTAAAGACAAAGGTGGCATAAACATCAAGGATGTAGAGAGCTTTAACAAAGCATTGTTATCTAAATGGTTGTGGCAGTTTATAAATGAGGACAATGCACTGTGGGTGAAAATTATTAAGGAAATGGGAAACGTGGGGAAGATGTGTTACATAATCCAAAGTCGTTATGATGGTGGAGAGATGTGTGTTCTGTGTGTCATAGTGGAGCATCTAGGGGATGGTTTTGGAGCAGAGTGAAGAGAGAACATAGGAGTGGTGAACGTATTATGTTTTGGGAACATTTGTGGGTGGGGAAGGAACTGTTAAGTGTGAGATTTAATAGACTTTATGTGAACTCTACAAAAAAATTGCTATATTACAGGTATGGGATATTGGTTTGATGGAGGGTGGGAATGGTCTTTGAGGTGGAGAAGGTCCTTTTTTGAGTGGGAGGAGGAACTTGTGATAGTGCTTATGCGTGAGTTGAGTGGTTCAATGCCAAAGAGAGAGATAGAGTCGGGATTCTTGGGCTTGGGAAGGGGTCAATTCAAAAGTTTTGTCAGGGAAGCATGCTTGTGTGTGCAACCTTTGTGTGATCAATATGTACCTTCTTCGTTTTACAGGCAGATTTGGAAACTACCAATTCCATCCAAGCTTAGTTTGGTTTAGAGAGCTTCTCTAAATAGAATTTCAACAAAAGAAAACCTTATCAATAGGGGCGTGTAGCTTGAGGAAGGACAACAACTTCGTTGCTTCTACTATCAGGTGGTGGAAACAACAACACATCTCTTTTTCTCATATCATTTTGCTCTATTAGTCTGGCGGTCATGCTACTCATGGTTTGGTGTTTCTTTAGCTCTACCAGATATGTTGGAGATGCTCTTTTTGCAACATAGTGGTCTATTGAAGGGAAACAAAGGAAAGTTGTTATCGTGGGGGGTCTAAGAAACTGTTATATGGTCATTGTGGTGCCATAGGAACAACATAATATTTAATAATGTCCAAACCAATCTTGGTATTGTTATAGAGATGGTTGTTGTTAGATTGTGGATGTGGCTCAAGGTGAAGGCAAAAAGAATTTTCTGCTTCATAACCTAGCTGCTCTTTGAATCCTGCATTTCCTATGTAGCTCTAAAGTTTGTTTGACGGTAATGTTCTGCTGTATGGAATGAATAACAAGTATCTGTTAACAATTTGGATATACATAGCCTTAGTGATCATTGGATTAGCTCGGATAGAAGTGTCCAATTTGAGTTAAACGACTTCAGATTGGGGGAATCACGGTCTTGGGGGATGGTTCATTGTATCAACTATGGGATTTATTTTGGAATTTTACAATAGTTGGTTGGCTTCAGCAATCACATGTGGTATTTTTTTTAGATTAGAGACCACGATATTTTTTAATCTATTAGGTCATAAATTAATTTTGTTCGTAATACGTAATTATTATTGTCTTTAAAGAATTTTATATAACGTGAGAATTAAATATTAATTTTCTCGTTAAATAATTTTTATTCTTACTCAAATGAATATCAACCTCTAGATTATATCTTATCTTTTTCTAATAATATATATTTATTTAATTATTAAAAAAATAATTTAAACTTGAGATTTACGATGAAACTTAAATAATTCTTATCAATTGATTCACACATTTAATAATTTATTAGATAATATTTTATAAAATGTGATTATATATATATTTATATTAATTTATTTGATTTGAAATATATCTTGTAAAATATATTTTAATTTATACTTTATACTTCTTTTATTTTACGATTTAATTATACACCGTGTAAAGATTAATATATATCAAGTTAATGAATTAAATTGATACGGCATTATTCCATATATATTATCAGGTATTGATTGTCTGAATTCAAATTTAAATAAATGACCCTATTATAATTTCAAGTTGGATAAAAATAAAGATATAACCGTCATACAGCACTGATCAATAATACTAGGATACCATATATATTTTCTTATTTTATTTCTAAATTTTTCTTTTCCCCGAAATTAGAAGGTCGAAGTTGAACGAGTAAAAAGGTGCAATATTGTGATAACCTCATTCCATTTGTTTTGTTTAAAGTTTGAACAGTTCTCGCGTTTCTCTGCAACCAGTGTTCCAATGAGGCAATGACCAATGACGTGCCTTGCTGGGCAATTAAGGCGTTGAATGAATACAACAGTATTTTGTTTGGTTTGTGTAGTTATTAGTCAGGACTCTGTCAAAACTGTGGCTTTGCATTGTGCCTGACTTGTGTTGGATAGACTTTGATACAATACAATTTACATATTACATATATAACCTGTGAAGTTTTTTAATGGATTTAATTTTGACTTGTTATTCACGTAATATTTGTTGATCAAAGTTATTTTCTTTCGTTTTATATAATTGCACTCAATTATGCATGACATTTTGGTATATCAGTACATAAATAAGTTACTTCCTTTAATTTTTAATTTGTATAATGTTGTTTAAGGTTATAGTTCTTTTTGAAGAAATTTAAGGTTTTATATAGTTAATAGATTTTCACGAGCTAAAAATTCCTTGAGGACTTTGATTATAAATCAGAAATTGCGAAGAAGAAAGTGACCATAAGCCTGACAGTTTTAAGATATTTTGTCCAGTTTTGCAAAATAAATCTTTTTAATGTTTATATATCAAGGACTGGTCAATTTTTTGACACTTTTGTTTTGTTTGCTTCAGCACTCAGAATTTTTTTATTCGTGGTCATACTTCCATTTTTAAAAATAAAATCAGCTTGTTTATAAAAAATATCAACTGAATCTGAGATGCCATTTTCTCAAATTTTATACAAAAAATAAAAAATTTCATTTTTTGATATAACAAACTCACAGGTATCAATTAATTTGAATTTTTTTATGTAAATAATTAATTATAGTTTTTTCATATATATGAAAAACAATTAATAATATTAATTTAGGCCCAATTTTTGTTGCCGAAGAACAGCATGTTCTATCTCTAAAATAAGGTAATTTAGAATTAGTCTTACCAGTCACGGTAAAATTTAATTTTGCATCCACTGAATATCAATGGTTCAATTTCAAAGCCTCAATTTAATACCCAATCAGCGCCCCAAAAGAAGCTAATCTCTCTTCTTTTAACTTTATTCTTAAAACGAACCTTATCCAATACCTGGAATAAAATCAATGTCTCCATTTTCTCTTTTATGACTAATCTCATCAATTAACAAAAACACTTCCCGATATTTTTTGAACAAGTTAATTCTTTTACTTGAATATTACTCACTTTAATCTTTTTTTTTATAAGACCAATACACTAATTCATAAAATAGGAAGATAATTAAATAATTTAGTGAATTCACGATAAATTTGTCCTAAAATAATACTATATTTTTCCAAAATTATTACAACATAAATGAGACATTCTTTTTTATTTTAATTCCTTTAATATCCTTTATCATTAATTATTATTGTTTTAACTTTTATTTGAATTATTCTTTTTTATAAAAAGGACTAATCCAAAATTTTAATTTAGTAATTGTAAAAAAATCTAAGGAATATTCTTCAATGAAAGAAAGAGAATCATGTATTGGTGTGAAATTATTTTAATCTAACGTTTTTTGAGTTCAATCTTATTCTAGATATACAACTATCTGCGATATTTAGAGGAAGAGCGTAAATAATTTATTCGATTCAAATAAAAGTATATATGACAAGCAAGCAATTATATTAAATATTTAAAAATAATTTAACTATTCAATTTATTTAATTTTCCATAAATTATACACGTCATGAAGAAAAAATAAATCAAAGGAAGAGAAGAAAAAAGAACCCGAAACAGAGTTTTATATATCCCACAGAGAAAGAAACGCATGAATTTTAGAATTGTTATTACAGATTTCGTATTCTGTGTGACGCGGTAGACGGTAGTCATTGGTTTGTAAGAGAGCACCACCCACCCCATCCCATAATATAAATCCGTGCTTAACACTTCATCATAAATTCGCACTTTCTAGAAACCAAAGCAAAGTTCCCTGTTTCACTTTCTGTTCTGTTTTGGATATTTCTCAACATAACCAAACCAAAGCGTTTTACTATTTTGTTTTCTAGTTTCCTCCATCTCCCTCCCATACTCACCTTCTCTCTGGTCAGTTTTCCTTCTTTTCCACCTTTTTCAGTTTTTATTCTCAAACAAAACAAACACGCCAACACGGGTTTCTGTTACAAGAGTTTTTTAAAAAAAGAAAAAAAAAAATGAAAATAAATTTATTGTTCCCTTGTTTTCTTTCTCCATATGCTTGTCTTTCGTTTCTTTTAGTTTTTAGCGTGTCTTTGTTTCTGGACTTCGTTTTGTTGGTTTAAGGTTAAAGCGTCAGCGTGTTGTCTTTCCTTAAATGTCGAACAAAGCAGGGTTGGCTTGAGTTTTCTTCAAGACTTAGTTTATCAAAGAAAGGAAGAGTTAGATAGATTAAGAGAGAGAAAGAGTTGTCATTGTTTGTTTTTGTTTATGTAACTATGTGTTGAGTTGGAAACATTATTATTGGCTTTGTTAAAACAGAGAAATTGTTGTCGAGGAGATAAAAATAAGACCGTTAGACTGAGAGTTTTGCGGGAGAAAAAAAAAACAAGACTTTGACTCTTAGCTGTTGAGATAATTTGCCTTTCAATTCTCTTTCTTCTTAGTTATTAACCTCAATAATTTCTCAACTTCTCTTTCTCTGCTCCTTTGTTTTTTCCTCATCTTAATTAGTTCTCATTGTAAGAGAAGCTGAAACTCCTTCAATCTTTTTCTTTTCCTCTGACACCATGATTTTCGATGAAGGGTCAATGCAATCTAAGTCCAACCTTGACTGCTTCCTCCGGCGTACGACACCTGTTGTGCCGTCTCAGTTTCTTCCCAAGGTGCTACTTTTTGCCTTTGTTTTGTTAATTTTTGTTTTCTGCTTGGTTCATTGTGTTTTGTGTTTTTTTTTCGTTGTGATCCTAAGTTTTTGTGTTTTTCTTTCTGACAGCACGAGATTCGAAACCTTAACCGATTGTGGCACCCGTGGGAGAGAGAAGCTGTTGAGTACTTCACTTTGGGTGATCTATGGAATCGTTTCCACGAATGGAGTGCTTATGGAGCTGGAGTTCCCATCACGTTGTCCAATGGGGAGACACTTGTTCAGTACTATGTTCCTTACCTCTCCGCAATTCAGATATTCACCAGCAACACTTTCAGGTATGTTTTACATATATGCACATGAAGATAATCTATATCAGTTTTGTGGGGGTTGTTGTTCAATTTTTTGTAGTTTTGAATCAAATCATGGCCTGAGGGTATTCGTTGATGTAAGAATAGTCATATAAGCATATTTTTATCACCAAATGGGATATTTGGTACCCAATGGATATGATTCGGTTGGCAACACACACGGCAAGGAGCTGTATTCAATTTCTACCTAATATATCTTCAGATGAAACTTTTTAAGTGTGACCAAGAATTAGTGAGGAGAATCTGAATTTACAGAACACACATTTAGAAGGAATTTAAGTATGACTGAATTTCGGGTAAAAAATTAGTCCTATAACAGGTTTAAAGGGCCGAAGCTTTAGAAATACCTAGGAGTTCTACCTGAGAGTCAAAAACTCCAATTATGTAGCTTAAAAAAATGACTCTTTGTATCAATGTTCTTATGGTCATAGTTCTATGATACCTGTTGATTAGTTGTTTTTGTTTCAAGTGATTTTGTATATTATGGTTCATGGTTCTGGACTTCATGATTGTTTGTAAAAAAATAGTAATATCAATCTTTGATGAGAGGGAACAGGATGCATAGATTTGAATTGAGTGTTTGTTTCTTTCTTATTCAGGGAAGAGACCGAGTCAGGTGAGTGTGAGACAAGGGATTCGTACAGCGATTCCTACAGTGAAGAGAGTGAGAGTGACAAACTATGGAGGTGGGATGGAACTTCGTCAGAAGAAGGAGGATCTGAGCACGATTGTTTGTGGCACATGAATGACCGATTGGGTCACCTTTACTTCCAATATTTTGAAAGATCAACTCCATATGGGAGAGTTCCTCTAATGGATAAGGTGCGTTTGTTTTGTTCTTGTTGGCCATTTCTAACTTTTTTTTTTGCAGCTTTATTAGTTATTAGATGTGCTGAAAGAATTTCATGATTTTCATCTATATCTGGATTCTGATTTTAGTGTTTCTAATTAGATGAGAATCCACAGATTAGGCATAGGGAGGGAATAGGGAATGTTCTTTTTTAGAAGTTTGTATTGTAATCACCAAAAATCTTTAGTGATAGGGCATCCATAAAAGGTTAACTGTGACTTTTGACTTATGATCATGTGAATCCGGAGAACTCGTTTTTCTCTGTTCATAATAACTTGGCACTTCTTAGTCTAGTCTCTGCTATCTCTTTCTTCTGTGGAACCCCCCGCCCCCACCTTCTTCAATGTAATTAATTATTATTCTTATTTTTATACTTCTTGAGTGAGCATATGTTCTCCTTCCAAAAACCTTTGCTGAATGTAGTTTTCACTTTTCTGTGTTTGGATTCTTGTGATCTATCTATATATTCAACAAAAAAAATCCGTAATTTAGTGTTTCAATAGATTAGCGTATCTCCGCAGAAATCTTTTGTAAAGCGTTTTATCCAATTCAATGCCATGACTTCCAGAAATTGAGGGTATAAAAGAAATCCTTGATGATACAAAAAAACCGTAATTTTCGCTTCAATTCTTTGTAAATAGAAATTTAAATATTTGCAAGATTAACTTTATTACAAAAATTTAAAGGCTTAAAAATTATATAGTACCTCTGGGCCTCTTTCGTTTACCATTGAAATCAATGTTTCTAACCGTGCACGCATTTGAAGGCGACATCTATGATTGAGATTAATTTGGACACACCTTCAATTATGTTCAAAACTAATTCTCTCAAAATTTTATCTTAGATTAGAACAAATGGCACACTATTGCTGACTAATATATTTTTAACTTTCAGATTACTGGCTTAGCAGAAAGATACCCGGGGTTGATGTCACTAAGAAGTGTAGATCTTTCCCCAGCAAGTTGGATGGCAGTTGCTTGGTAATTAATTTTCTCTCTCATGTTAAACATGTATTTTTTTTTTTTTGGTCCTTTTTCTACCAAATCACTGGTCCTTACGGTTAACTAAATTTGGAATTGATTTCAACAAGTATCCTTGATGTAAGGAATATTCTAATGTATATGATCAATTGATGAATAGATCTTCCATGGTTACTGTTTCCAGGTACCCCATATATCATATTCCCATGGGAAGAACAATTAAAGATCTCTCAACATGCTTCCTCACTTTCCACACACTTTCATCTTCATTCCAAGGTGTTATTATTATTATTTCATTCTCTATCCATATGTCACACTACATAATTATGTACAACTACTATATCATTTTAACTTTTTCTGCGGAAAAGGAAAAAAATCTTGAAAATTCACCCCAATAAAAACCGTAAAATTTTGGAAAGAGAATATGCACTAAGTGGAACTTTTTTTTTTCCTTATGTGTGTACTTGTGTTTTATAGATATGGACCTTGATGATGATACCGACGGAGCCCACGAGAAGAGAAAGGAAGGTGAAGGAATTTCGCTGCCAGCATTTGGTTTGGCCACGTATAAGATGCAAGGGAGTGTGTGGGTCTCAGGGAATTGTGGTAGGGACCAAGAAAGACTAGTCTCACTATTGAGCGTGGCAGATTCATGGTTGAAGCAACTAAGGGTCCAACATCATGACTTCAATTACTTCATGGGCGCTCGGCATGGCTAGAACAAATTAGTGCACACTACTTTGCAAAATTGACCCCTAAAAAATCCTTTTTTTTTGGATATATATTTTGTTGTTGTGCCCTTGCTTGGACCATTAATTGCACCCCTTTTTGTTGGCTTTTGAGTGTGATGAGGAATGAGGATTTGTAGTACTTTGTAGTTGTTTAATTGACCCTTTGAGAGCATTTTAATTAGGACACAAGCCCTTGTAAGGGTATGTAACCGATCAAATGAGTTGACTCCTTTGTATATAGAGTGGTAGGTGAGGAGGCCAGAGTTATTATAATTTACTAAGATGATGTGAGAGTGAGACTACATAGAACTTTGAAACTTGGATTGTGTATGATCACTTGCTAGTATTGACCAATGATGATGATGACCATTATAGTTGAGACGTGGAATGTTTCTGTAAATGCCACCGATCCACTGGCTCTTGTTTGCTAATAGATAAGCATCACATGATACCATGAACATTTTTTTTTTTATAATAATTGTTGTTTTGGGTTTGGCATTGGTTTGGTAAAAAGGAAAAAGAGAGTTTAAGAATGCAATCTAGTGAGGGGAGATGCATGAGAAATTGAATGAACGGTTGGCCATTTGCCATGAATGACATGTAGGTTCTGAGCTTTTATTTCCGCGTGGACCCATCATAGAATAAGAAAATGTATCTAATGCATTGATATAGCACATGGTCTAGCTTAATTGTCCTTTTTCATTTGAAGTGTTTAATTGTGTTTTTAAGGGTGTTCATGGTCGATCAGTTTGATTCAAATTTGAAAGAAAATTAAATTAAAATTAATTTGATTTCAATTGGATCGGTTTGAATCTTAGAATGTTTTTTTAGTCCGAACCAAACCAACTGGATGATAAAGATATAATATTGCTCTAGTAAAAGAGAAAGAGAATGAAAAAAATGAGTTCAAATTCTCTTCTTAACAAAAACTAAAAACTAATAATTAATGTTTGTTCATAAAAAAAATTACTAATATAATTATGAGTGGGCTGAGTCACGTATATTTGACAAAAAATAAAATCAATTTTTTTAAAAAAATAGCATGGTTTTGTCCCAAATTTGATAAATAATATTGTTATAAAATAATATAAGCAACATATTTAAATGTGATTAATTAGAACAACTAAATAATAGCATAAATTATAAAAAAATAACACATAATTCATTAAATCATAAAAGTCCATCTCTATATAATAATATAAAAGAAATAAACTAAATTATTCAACATAAATTTTAATTTAAAGGTATACTAAATTAAAACACAATAAAAAGATTTAAAAAACACACAATTGAGCATTAAAATAATAATAAGTATATAATTTGTTTGATTTGGGTTGATTTAAATTTGAAAAGAATGAATCTAATATTCAAACCAATCAATATTGAATTTTAATTGATTTTAGACCCGAACAAGAAAAAATTCCGAAACAATCTAATTGATTTAATTCAAATTATCGAATTGTCAAATTGATCCGAAACGGTAATCACCCTAATCCTCCGTATAATGCAATATATATGATTGTAAAATAAGCATAAATATTCTCACCTAAAATTTGGAGGCAAAATAACTATTTAATTCATTTGATAATTAACTCAGATCCACATGCGGTTTTAGTTAGCCGCATTATCGTCTCCCTAGTTTTACTCTCCGAATTAGATATTTTATCGATTATTTTATATTTTATATACATTTAGTGAAAATAATTTTTAAATTGTTGGTGTGTTTTTTAACAAATTTCATTTATAATAAATTTATAATTTTATTTTTATGACAATTATATTATATTCCATCATAATTTTATGCTTAATATCTTCCTTATCAGCACACTTTTTTTTTTAAGTTTAACTATTACATTTTTCTTTTAAAATAAACCTGTATCAAACGAAGTTAATTTGTAATTATTCATTTAATATACTATAAATACATATTAATTATTCATTTAATATACCCAATTAAATGTAGAAGTAGGCATACTGTTTTTTTATGATTGAAGTAGGGCATACTATACGTACAAGTCATAATCTACGAAACTAGCAACTTGTGTAGGTTTGGATAATATCAAGTCCTATAGTTTTTTTAATAGTAGATTATTATAAGGTTTGATGTGCAAAGGTTATATTGCCATGACCCCTAGATTTGTAGGCTGATTTTTTTTTTCTCACACAAAAGATAAATAAAATTTAAAAATAGTTTAACTATTTTAAAAGTAAAAAAAAAATGCCATTTTTCGGCTGGTTGGCAGACTGACTGGGTTAATTAGCAAGACAAATTTTTTACCAAATAAAAAGTAGGCATACATGCTTTCGAATGCTGGTCTATTTAAAACGTGGGGCTATACTAGTTATTAGCTGGTTTAAATGCGGACCTAAACAGACTAAGGGGAACTATTCAATCTAATTAAACTAAAATATTAAATATTTGTTTATTTTGAATATAATTAGTTTTCTCTTTTTTTATTATTTTATACTTTTTTTGTGCTCCAACTAAAAAATAAGTAGATATTTGTTAGTTAATATATATATATATATATATATATATATATATATATATTTTGAAGGTACTGCATTATATTATTAGGAATATTATAAGTTAGAATTTAATTTTGAAATGTTATTCCAAAATTAAAAATAATTAATATTTAAATAAAATAATAAGTAAAAATGGAAGTTACAAGGGTGATAGAAAATATCTTTGAATTTATATTTTCAAGAGAATTTTTTTTTCTTATCCTTCATTATGGAAATAAAATTATCCTAAGACACAAGAGTTTAACTATTTTAGGAATATATGATACTCTGATGAGACCAAAATATATTTTGATAACCTTTTAATAATCATGAGAATAAATGTTTTTACTTTTATATTCTCGAGAATGGAAAAGAGATAACATTAAACAAATGCCACTTATATATTGAAATTAAATGAAATAAATAAAAATAAATATTCATTGTCTTAAGTGAATGATTAAGATTAAAAATTAATCAAATTAATATTTAAAAAATATACGACTTTTATTTAATTTTAATTATTCATAAATCAATAATTGTTATTGCTCATTTTCATGTGAAAGTAATATTCTTATACAAGATTAATAAGAGTGTGATATGTGAACATTGTTTTCAATTTTAACATGACAAATATAAAAATCTAAAAGTTATGTGATTCTTTTAAGTCAATCCAATTTTAAGAAATTTTTAAAAAGCTTGCATATGTTGTTTTTCGTCTTTGAATGTCAGATCTATATAACTTTTGATTGCTGTATTTTTTTAATTTATTCTTGAAAGTTGGAGTTTTTTTTTTAAATTTTTTTGTCTTGTATTCTATTTTTGTAATTATCCCTGCAAGTTCTAAGTTTTCATTTTGAATTCCTATGTTAAATGTTCGTAACAAAAATGTTACTTTTGCTAATTTATGATGATGTTATCACGTGTGACACCAATAAAAAAATGATATCATTATGATGTGTGTCACATTAATTGGTATTACATCAACAATAAAATATCTCACAAATATTTGTTAAAATTAAATATGAAAATAAGAAAAATAGTAGAAAGATTAAAAATTAAAAAAATTATATGAACTAAAGGAAAAAAAAGTAACAAATTTGTAGGCATGAAAAAATAATTAAACTTATATAATATATAAATTAATTTAAAATTAATATAAAATTAAAATCTTAAATAAAAATTAAAATCATTATATAAAAACCACTTATTAGGATAACGTATTGGATAAATAGAATGCATCTTAACTTAAAATTAATATCACTTAAATATAATTTTTCTAGTCCCCAAACACCTTACATGCTAACCCATACTTTAGAACTTTTGTTAGAATCCGTCACTCATGCTATCAATATAGAGTATATGAAAACTAAATTAAAGATACCTTTCTACCTTTGTCTTATGATAATAAACAACAACAAAATCTTATGCCACCAGTGATCATGTCAACTAATCCTATAGTAAATCTTTGAAAAAAAAATAGAAAACTCCAGATTTGATACCCATTACCCAGTGAAAACAAATAAAGTTTAAAACAATTAACCTATTCATCTTGTTTAGAAATCAACTAAATAAATTTATGTGATCGACGTGTATCCGATCCTATATTAACTTGAGTACTTTCATAGTCTAAGGCATGAATGAGGAATTCTAAGCCGAGATATATTTGTGTGATCGATGTGTATCCAATCCTATATTAACTTGAGGACCTTCACAGTTTAGGACATGACTAATTAAGGGGTTGTCCACCATATCAGTACGTACATATATAATATAGAAATAAACTTCAGACACTATATTTATTCTAAATTAGTTTTTAGGACTTTAAATTAAGGTATTCATGACTTTGCACTTTTGGATATAAATACCAATCCTTATTTTTCTTATTTTAATTAATATATTAAACAAAATTTATTTGTCTCGTATAATGATTAATTAGGAAGATATTCTTACGACTCACGAGCCTCTACGTATCATATGGAAACTCGGGATGATTACAGAATTTACCGTGCCAGGCAAAATTTTCAAAAATAGAATGACAAGAAGGAAAGAGCACAAACAGACTCACTCCCAGTCCCAGAGTTAAAAGAAAATGATTGTTGCAGGACGGGTCCATTAGAATATTATTTAGAATAATTCAAGCCACTAATTTTTTTTTAATAAAAAATGAATTAGAATTCATACATGACTTTACAAATGTATGTATAAACATAAAAATATTAATTATAATTCGTACATTATAGTTACGAGTTTTAATAACACAAAATTAAAAAATAAAGTAAAAATGATAATTACAACTTCTATATTTATTAGTATTAAATAGTAAAATGTAAAAGTAAAGTCATTAAAGTTTTCTACGACTTCATTTGATAAGAATTAATTCAAATTCTACAATATTTTTATAATTTTAAAATAAAATTACCTTGCATGGTAAAAAAAAGCCTAAAAAACCTCATGATGACTCAATTATCTTCTAACGATGTATTTAGATGTCAGAAAAGAAATTATTAAAAAAAATGGATAGTATTTTTTTGGTTAAAAAAAATAAAATATAAATTAAAATTTTTCTTCAAATTTTTTTTTCTTTCTCCCCGTTTTTCTTTTATCTCAAACTAGAGGATAAATTAGTAATCACATCGGCAAGTTCTTTTATGGCGATATAAATTTTGTTGACAACATTGGTAAAAAAATTATATCTATTTTACTAAAAGGATTTATATTTAGTTTATTGATAAAGTTTATAGAAATATTATTAATTTATATTGCATAAAAATATACCCGAATTTATAAAAAAAAATCTTAAAAATATGAAAGTTTGTGTAGTATTGTAACAAGTCAAAAGCAATATATATTATGACAGATAACTGTCCTTCTAGTTCAAGTTGTTTTCTCTTAACATAAATTATGTAAAATCTTAAAAAAAACATAAATTATGTAGAATAATAGTGACTTCTTCAGTGACATTAAAGGGTTCTCGAAGTATCCATTTTCAATGCAAACAGCACGTTGTTTACCACTTTGATGTCAATGATATATAAAAAGTGGCCTAAATTTGACAAATAAATTCCAGGAATGGGACATGCAATGGACTGATGCCAAAGATTATAACCGGCCACCAACACTTTTAAGTGAGAAAGCCATCAATTTGAAACAATGTAAAGAGATTATCAAAGTTGAGAGTGCTAACAACCAACAAACCCATCACTCTTGCAATCACTAACACATGGGTTATGGTCCTCAAAGTCAATGCATCAGATCACCTAGCTGTTTGGCACTTTGACTTGTTGGTACTTCATATATACTAGTAGATTTCATTTCATCAATTTCATAACCCAATTTGGATCACACAAAAGGGGCAAATGGCACATGTCATATCTTGATACATGTATTTTCCTTTTAAAGTGGTTGATCAATTTTTAATTAAATTAACAGTATACAGTGGCTGGTGGCATACATTAGTAGACACCGAATTACACCATTAAGAGCCGTGTGGTTCATATCACTATATATGTTTTAATTGTTTAAAAATATAGTAGTTAAAGTGTAGTAAAAAATACTGCATGTAATAGTTTAAATTTAAGTATACACCTAAAACCAAATGTATACTCTATAATAGCTGAGTACATCTTGCTACATGAATACCAATATACCCTCAAAAGTATTAGACTGCTTAGAGAATGTTGCTGGATAGAATATAGACAAAGAAAATGTCAGAAAAAATTTGAGAAATACTATTCAGAAAGTAAAACACAGATGATAGAAGGAGAAGACACAGATGATAGAAGGAGAAGAGATATTATATAAAATTGTTAAATTTATTGTGTATAATAGAAATTATAGTTAAAGGATTCAAAACACTCTCAAACTCTTTGAACCTAGAAAATAAAGCTCTTTACAAAGAATACAATAACTAACTGTCTAATCGAAAATTATTACAACAGAAAAATAAAAAACAATTACAATTACAACTCAACTTATGTTAATTAACAAATAGATTAAATGATCTATTCAGAAGACAAGAGTACAAGAGTATTAGACTAGGCAATCATTGTCGTCCACCCTATTTCTATCATTCATTGTCCAACAATCAATATAAAATCTAAGAAAAAGAAATATAGTTAGATAACAAAGATTCAACTCTTCTCTACTATGGCTAGAAGAAGAAACTACAAGTCATCTCTCACATTCTCATGCTCCTTTTCATCATGGAAAATGTCCTTGACTAGCTTGTGGTTCAAGTGTTTTTTTTATCACAAATATTAGTAGTTAATTGTTAATTTTTTGTTAGCAAGAGAGTCGAACCCACAATTTTTCTTTCTTTCTTTTCATCTTACTACCAAATTGATCTTATAACTTTCTTTGGGGTTCAAGTGGTAATGTCAAATGATAGTAGGAATCATTTGTTACAACTTAAATATATTATGATCTCACAGGAAAAAAAAATTAAAAAAAGGCTTGGTAGGTAGTGTGGTTTGCCTCAATTTGGTCTATATATAGCTACACAGAAATAATATAATATCATTATAATATCATTTTTAAAGGTGAGGTTACAAATGCTGAGTGTTTATTAGACCTAAAGTTTAAATCTTAGTCTTGGTTAAATATAAAAGCAAAGGGTTTTCTTCTTTATATAAATGGTCAATTGACTCGATATTGCTATATATAAAGACTTGTAATACTATAAGTAAGAACATTGTATAAGAATTTAGTACCTCTAATGTAATGTTTTTTGACTAATAAAAAAATATGTTATTGCAAAGCCGAGTTGAGAGAAGGAAAACAATGATTTTCTTTAGTCAGAGTTGTATCGGATATGGATGTAATCTCACATATTGTTGTCAGTTTCAGCCTTGATGTTATAGTCTTATAGACGTCATAATTGAGGGAATATATATAAGTGGACAATAAAGTGATTGAAAATGGCTCATCTAAATATATATCAAGTGCTGGATATGGATAGGCTTCAATGGTGGACATGAATATGCGCTTTTAATGCTTATACATCAAGTAAAGCAGCTTCCCCTATTCGAGGAAATAGTTGTTCTCTTCTTTTGCCCCACTTATCCTTGTGCCATGCTATGATGAATTTGTGGAGGTCTCATAAGAAAAAAGTTCAATGCTTGTTGATGAATCCAATCAACCACGATTTCTTGTGTTATCCTATTCTCACGAGTAGTGAATGTTATTGACTAATTTTAGGCACATATGACATCATGATATGCGACCTTTGTAAAACCAATGGTGCATGATGCTAAGTAATTATGAGTAGTAATTATAGTTACAATTCCTAGTAACTAAAACTCCTTTAAGGGACGAAATTTTAATGGACAAGTGTAAGAATGTCATCTGAATATGAGTTCCTACCTAAGCAATATAAATAAACTAGTTGCAAGATGTGATAATTTGAAGCAATCATGCTAAATTGATGCAATGATGCTTTTGACCCTATAATCTTACACCGTTTTGGTAGCATTGCATCATTTTAAATTGCATCATATAACGAGAGCTAGCTAGGTGTCGCTTGCAGGTGCTAGTTGAAGGATTATCAGAGAGCAATAGAACAACAGAACAAAATTAATTAAAATAAATTGTATTTCTATCAGCAGAAGTACACATCAGAAAGTCATCGACTTATAATGATAAAGTGGACTTAAACAAGTCAATCTCAGGGTCAATTCCAATATATCGATACCATTCAAAGATATAGACGTTTTAAAATCATGCAATTGTCTTTTGAAGTCACAATTCACAATAAGAAAGACAGACAAAAGAGGGGCTCAAGAGAACATTTCAAATAAAACATCAAATCAATTATTAAAATTATAATCTTCAATTAACTTTGTCTTTAAATTTAAAAAATAATTAAAATTGATTCAAATGTATTTGTTTATTAATTTGATTCTTGAAATCAGATATTATTAACTATTTTAGTTCATAATTATTGAAGTATAAATGTGAATAAAATCCATATTAGTTAGGAATGAAAAAGTCAAAGAACATGTAATCAGGAAGACCATAAATTTAATGTTTTAAGATTTTAGATTAAAATATGATATGAATTTTTTAAAAATTGATTGATTGGTAATTGTAAAATTTAGGAGCTAAATTTGTACTTTAAATATTAAGGATCGAATTAATAATGACACTTATTTCAGTCATTAAATTGATGTTTTACTTGGGAAATTTTCCAAAAGATTAGTAGTCTGCACCATGTAAAGCATGCTCTAAATTACTGACATTTGTAATTTGTGCTAAAATTGCATATATGTAAGGTATAGGCAATAGGCACACCGCATATTCCTAGTTTACCAAAGAAGAAGAAGGAAGAAGAAACAAAAAACGAGATTGTTCCATCGGTATTTGGGTGCTTAAATAATTTAGAGTGATGCTAGGTGCACCCACGCTTTAAAAAAAGATCTCGAAAGCATTGTAAAGCCTATGCCAAATTATTAACGCGTTCACCTTCCACATATGCAAAACTGGCAGAGAATGTCATCCCAGTCGGTGTCATCCCAACAAAATCGAGCACAACAAAATCGAGCAGTGGGAGTCTGTATCGATTTGTTTTGTAGGTGCTATCTATCAAAAATACCAAATTACATGCGTTGACTAACTTCACTGAATCAGGGTGACACCAAAAGATATCACGAACCACGTCTTCATCCTTTATTCTGTGCCAATGAATATACTGATCACGTTCAAGAAACTTCATCAAATGTTGCATTTCAAGATCGCTTCCTCTTATGGAAGAACGGAATGCACTTCTTACATTGTATATCTGTTTAATGGTCATACAGCTATTGGTATTGTGTTCCTTCAGAGTTAGCAGAATGTTTCTTGGCTTCACCATGGACTTCGTCATATCAGCAATAAGTGTTTTTTTAGCTTTAGTCAATCGCCCTGCATATGGATGTCCAACTAATGACTTGACCAATTCATGATTATGCACTCCACAAATCAACTTCACCACCCAGCCTTCTCCTCCAACCGCTGGCTTGCAACGAAGCTTGAAGGGACACCCACATTTCCTAGTCCCAGTGTCTCTTCTGATAAATTCTTTTTTCCTACACCTATACTCGCCACTCCTTTCACAGCCAATTAACACAAATGTAGTCATTCCTCTACTACCTGTGTTTGAGTCCGACCCTAAAATCACTGTCACAAATCCGTTTTCATGAGCCACGGATCAAGCCCACCGCAAAACATTCTCTCAGCACTCAAACACCTACAAAGAAATCCACATAATTTTTTTTCTACTAGTATTCATTTTATTAAATCTGTGACAAACATTAACATTATAACTTGAGAAGTGTTGAACACATCCGAACAATCAACATGTGGTTCATTCGCACCACATGCTTCTTCTGCATTTTCATAATCCATATCCGCTCGTTCAAACATTATTTCATACATCCACTCATCTTCGTCCATCTAACCAAATCAAACAAAAAATGGAAAAAAATTAGTAATTTAACAGGAAAAAAAGGAAAATAAATTAAAAAACAGCAAATACCAAAAATAATAGACTTACAGATCAACTTGATCCGGAAGTGTGTTACGGATCAAGTTGATCTGTAACAATTACGAATCAACTTGATCCGTAACAGAATTACGGATCAACTTGATCCGTAAATGAACCGTACGTCCACGACAAACGCCACACCCTCTGCGTACCTCGTTTACCGCCGCCAACCACCGCAATGCACCTTCACCTTCACCGCACCTAACCTTTCACAGCGAACCAACGAACCCGAGAGAATGCCGAACGAAAACCACAAAAACACAGAAAAAATGGAGGCTTTGTGCTTTTCTGCAAAAAAAATTATAAGTAAAAAATAGGCCGGGGGTATTTTTGCCATTTAAGAATTTTGCTGGGTGCACCAGCAAAAATGCTGGGTGCACCTAGCAACACTCAATAATATATGAAAAAAAAAGACTAGTTTTATAAGATTTGAACTTGGGCTACTTCTCATATCTAAGGCTCGAACCTAATATATTTATGTGATATAGAGATTTTTTTAAAAGGTAAAATGATCATTTCATATCTTAAATTATTATATATGATAAATTTATTAATTTTAATGATAGTTTATTAATGATGACATCAAGGGGTGAAAATAGATTTGGATAGTTGAGTTCTATTAGACCTGAAGGTTTCTCAAATCTATGGCTCGAGCCTAATATATTCATTTGAAGCAGAGTTTTTTTTTAAAGACAAATTGACCTTTATAAAAGTTGTCTAACCTCTGAAAACTTATTTTAGAAGTCTAATTAATGGTAAGGCCTATTAAAGAGGTTAAAAAACTAACTTACAGACTAACAGGCAAAAATTTACTAGTTATGCTGTTAATAACCATTAACCAATAAGACTTCGTTAACTTGTGTTAAGCTATGGAACTAAAAAACTTAGATACATTACAGGGATCAATTAATTATATAAGTTGTCTACTTATCATAGTATTGTAAAACCTATCCAGCGTCACCACGTGTGAGTGGAATAGTTTTTCAAGTTATTTTTTTAGTGACTTTTTTAGTCGCTTCTTTGTTTTAATTTAAAAACTGTGCAATGCACAGATGGGTTAAACAACCTCATCCCATCAAAGATGATTGGTGTAATTAATATTTACAACTATCCATTTTAAAGTACATAAGAGATTTTTACCAATTGTCTATGATGAGTTACATTTTTATTTAAGATAAGTTAGACATGCCCTTAACCATATGGCACCATTGAAATATAGAGTGAATTAATTAATTCCAAAACTTGTTAAACTGATCATTTTAACTGTTCTTAAATAGTTGGACTAGTCTACAACAACTTGTTTAAGTCCCTGTCACAATCAAACTAAATTAATCAATGTCTTCTTCCATAATCGTTGACAGATAATGAGATAAAGCAGAAATGTAACAACATTATGCAGGCAAGAGTTTATGAAGTGACTCGCACCCACAAGTGTGTACAAGTGAATTTAAATTTTGTATTGCAATTGCTAGCCCCTTTTAACCTCATCAATATTATAGCTTCAAGATTTTAATCCAATTAAGTTTTAATTTCTAATTTTCTTTTGAACTGTTTGATCAGATTGTTTCTCACATTTCATCTCTTTTCTTTCCCCTAAGGATTTAAAGAATTCCACAACAACTAAAATTTCAAAAATGATTCTCAAAGGCCCCCTTCAAAGTTTAATGTCATTAGCTCATTTACCAAATGTCAGCTATAAAGAACTTCAAAGGTGACTCTGAAAACAGATTCAGAAGAGGAGTAAATCCTTGCAGTTCGCTGAGAATAAGCATGGTGGCGAAATTGTCTTCAATACTTACAAAATTGTGCCACTTGGAATTTGTTGCTTATGAGCAGAAGAGGAAGAATTAAGCTATTGTTTACAAGTTACAACAGATTGTAAGCAGGCAGGTCTTGTATTTTGTTGATGTCTTCTAAGGATAGCTCTCTCTCCAATTGCATTCTTGTTGCTTGTAGAACATCCTAAAGCCATGCAATAATTTGCAGTGTCAATGCATTAAAGAAGTTGAAATGATCAAACAATACATTAGTGTGTGTTTCAGACAATCATAACTAAAGCAGTTCGTGAAAAAGAGAGAAAAAAAAATTGGAAAGTTTCTGTAATACCAACTTTATGTGAAGAGTCCTTACTTAGTTACTTCCCCGTTACAATTTTGCTTCATTAATATCTTCTATGATTCTTTCCAAAACTTGTTCTATTTAATCTTAGAGAAGTTTTAATGTCCTTGAGTAATAACAGAAAATAAAGTTTCTCTTACTATAAGGAAAAGTGGCCATAAATAAGATATGGAAATTAAACAATTTCCAAGATCAGATATAAATTGAAAAGTAGCCTTAATATCAAAGTACTTGCCATTTCAAAACTCTAATCTAATCTTATTTTTATTTATTTATTTTCCTTTGGTATTATCTGTAGTGGTTGGAGGCCCAGGAAGATAGCAATAGAGCACAGGACAACAGTAGGCCCAAGAGGATCATCAGGAAACCAGCCCACTACAAGGACTTTGTTACACAATTAGCTCTTGCTAACTAGACAATAGGATAATGCAAAAGATAATTCTGTTGTAAGAATTGGTTAGTGACAACAAACTAATTCTGTTATTTCCATTTCATGTTTGTTACGGCACAGCTGGCCAACTAGTGGTTTTCAGCTTTTGTTATCCATTTCATGTTATAAATACCATATTTGGAAATAAAGTCAGCAAGAAGGAATTACCTATAGCTTGTAGTGATTAGTAGATAATTACGTTCCTAACATTGGACTAGGAGGGAAAAGACATGAAGGATTGGAGATACAGAAAACGCAGGGAATAAAAAAGCGTACGTTAAAATCCATGTAGGAAGCATGCATAGCCAGCCATTGTGCATCCATCATCTCAAATGCTATACAGTATAGAACATCGAATGCTTCTTCATTTTCTGCGGTAAGATGTAATGAGACTTATGAGCATTTGAAGGAGTAAAACATCAAAAAGCTCCTGGAAGTGGTCAAATACATGCAAGCATTTGACAAGGGCAGATTAAGATGTACCACACCTCCTAATAACTTAACAAAATTCATGCCTGGAAGACATCGTGGCTTTTCTGCAACAAAAAAAAAAAAAACGAAAAAAAAAAGCATTTAGTGGAAATGTTATTAGAAAATGTACTTTACTTCCTCGCTTTTTGATAAAGGGAAAGATTTACAAACGCCAAAAGGTCAAACAACAAAATCAATACATAAAGTTAAAAGAAAAAGAAAAAGAAAAAGATGTTGACCAAATGCAACTCATGCCATATCTGTGTCTCGTATTGTGTCCCTACTTTCTAGCATTTTCCCCTGGTGCACTGGGCTACCCTTTACTGTTTATAATAGCAGAATCAGTGGAATGAATAATGCATTGTGAAATTGTACACAAACCTGAGCATAAATCCAACATCTGTATCAACATAAATGATATATTAATGCCAGCAACAGCAAATGGATATTCCCAGGTTGCTCTCTTTCCATCTTTTTTCAACAACAGCTTGTGAAAAGATTCCTTCATTTGAATTTCCATAAAATTAGTTATAACTCATCTTGTCTGCCAAGATAGATATCAAGGAACTAAAATGAGAGGACAAAAAGGCTCATCAAGTTCTTTCAGATACACAGAATAGAAGACACAAATGCATACCGGATATTTCCTTGCGAAAAACAGTAGATTTTCAAGGGAAATGAAGCCACACCCCCTGAAGAAATCAGGATATTAGACACAATACCTTGAAATAGAAAATTTTGAGGTAATGGAAAGGTCAAGCATAATGCACTCTCTTTTAAGTCTGTATGAACTAGTGTTTTCACATAATTTGCAATTACTAATTAGAAACAATGAAGTCACCATATCAATTAGGTTGGGATCATTGTTAAAGATAAGGAAAGAATCTACTCACTTGAAGTCTCTATGAACAAGTGCTTTCATATAATATTCAGTTAACTAATCAGAAATTATCAGCTCAGCATATTAATTTGGGATCCTCCATAATATATTAAAAGAATTGGTCTATTGAAGTTCTCTATAGTCATGTCCTTGTGTGCTTATGGAACAAGCAACGCATAGATCCCTATGACTAGAATTTAATCCCTAGTAGCTATCTAATAAAACTGATATATGAAGGATCATCAAATTTCTGTGAAATGAAATGATTTGGTTTAATTCTGTACCATACATTAAAGAATCATTAAATGTAAGGGGAAAAAAAATAGTGAAAATTCCATGCTACTATAAACCTTAATGCAAAGGGAAAGTGACGAAAATGCCTTGAGATCTTATAAGAACATGTAAGTGTACCTAAAGTCAGTCGATGGATTAGGACCTTGCCATCCCATATCTTTCCATTGGTCAGATATTAGGCCTTCCAGAGATACATTAGGAAAGGAACAATGCCACAAAGCTCTTAGTGATTCCTGTTGAAAGTTAATGATTTTGTGAGTTAAATGTGGTATAAACATAACATGTCAAAAGTTGAAAGTATTCCTAAACTACAGGGTAGGGTCTGTCTTCCTAAGAACCAGAAATGAAGCTTGAATTTTCAAGAAGCAAACTGAAGTTTTGATAAATAAAGAGGCAAAATAGGTTCATGAAAAACAGATATACTTGATGATCAGGTCGAGTCTCATCATAAGGAACTTGCAGCCGTTCTTGAAGCCTTTGAAGTCTTTCCTCCTGACATAAACATAGAAACAAATTAAGCTCAGAGTCTGTAATAACAGTAAGTCACAATTGAAAATAAACAGAAAATCAGAAGGAAAATTTAACAAATCACCATCTTCTGTTTTACCTCAATAGGACTCAAAGGATAATCAATGAATTTGTCATCTCGCTTGGTGGTTGTGCGGTGAAAGAGTCCTCCTATCCATGATCGTGATCCAACCATAGCATTAGCTACGTGTAACAAAATATAGATCAACACTGAAAGAAAACTTGGATGATCAATAAAATGATATAGGACAGAATCATCATGTTGTTGTGTTGTTGAGTCATTATAGACTTTGAAATACTGAATTTCAGAGTTGAAATAAGTTCTTCTAATGCATTCTGAATATTGTGTGTGTTTTGTTTGCTAATACAGAAAACAGAATGCAGAAGAGGCATTCCCTTAAACTGTCTTTTGAAAGAAAGTCCTAGAGAAGTAAGAAACGAATCTTGGATAGGACAAAACAACCAATGAAACTCTTTTTTTCCTGTTTGAAAGGCAGAGTTACTTTAATTTCATATGTAGGCTTGAATTATCAAGAGCGCTCTCAAAATGAAACTGCCAAACAAAAAATTACTACTTATTGATAGAAATAACTAGCAAACTATATCACCATATCTAGAAGGATAATTTACATGAGAAAGCATGAAAATCTGATAGTTTAAGTATTTTACTGGAACTGTTTGAGATTTCTAGTTTAAGTATTTTACTGGAACTGTTTGAGATTTCTCACAATGTTCAGTAACCCTCCACATCCTCATTGACTTATAACATCAATCAATTAACATATTGATTGAAAAGAGATGAAAAAATCTATAGAAACAGAAAGAGATCAAGATAAACAAATGTACTCACTAAAACATTGAGTAAACTGAGATATTAAGTGAGTGGAATTAGGTGTCCATTCCAACTCTTCATCTTCCTTTCTGCGTCTCCAATAAATCTCATCCTCGTCTACCTGTATTTCAATTTTGAAAGCATCCATAAGCAAAGAGTGATAGCATAAAGACAATACGAACAACTTGTCAATGTACCAAAACAATTGTCAAATTTTAATTCCGTGCATTTAGATGAGTAAATCATAGCATGCTATCTCAATGTGCCTAGAAGAATTTGTCAGGAAAGTAAGGCGACAAACATACTTTTGGTTTCTGACTTAGTAAGAAGAGATGCTTGAGATTCAGAAGCTATACAATGATAAGAAACAATTACACAAAAGATTATTGAACTAAATAGCAGATAAGAAACACCTGAAAAACACTTGAGACTACTACATCACTGTCAGATCAAGAACTAATGGAAAAACGAAATGCAAGTCAATTCAATCCACATATGACAAATTATTTAAAATGCATTACAGTTTGGTAAAAAGAGACAATTTCTGAATGATGTGACAATTCTTTAATTCCTTTTGAGAGTCTACATTATCAACATTTTTCTCAAGGTGAATTTTCAGACATGGAGCTTATGATAGAGAGAAACATGAGAAAACAAAGGTGAATTTACTTTGCGAAGAGAGGAACAAGAAGGAAAACATCGTTTACGCTTCCTCAATCTCATGAGGGTGCAATCAGGAACAAGGGTCATTCAACCTTTTTTTCTTTTAACCGAAGGCAAAAGGAAGAAAAAGACAAGTTCATTTTGAAACAAATGGGTGATCTATGATTGCACTCAATTCATGCACCCCCTCCCCTATAATTCAACCTCCCCATCATTCATATGCTGTTTATCCGCTGATTTCATTTGTAGCAATTACTAGAAAGAGAAAAAAAATTAAGAAAACCAAAGTGCCAACATAATTGAAGGCCAAACCTGAGGTTACAAAAGCCATGATTACACGTTGAAATTGAAATAGAAGGGCAAGCATAACAAAGGGAGTCTCTTTTTTGCTTAGCTTTATGCTGTAAAGAAGTTAGTGATGCAAAAGAAGATTTGAAAAGTTGGGGTTGGTGTCTCTGCTCTGCCTAGCATTGATTTTTGCTTTTTCTAGCCCACCAACTTTTCATACAAGATAAACATGATATTTGTCCTATCTAGGTAAAGCATAGGAATAAAGACATGTAATGTAATGTAACATAACATAGCACAATGCAATGTAATGTTTGATACTTTGATATCTAGATAGATAGATAATATATATATACCAGCTATGTGATGTTAGGGTATCTCAGAAGAGGTGTCAATGGTTGTGATGTTGTT
The DNA here is from genome assembly GCF_000004515.6 of Glycine max. Classification (NCBI taxonomy): domain Eukaryota; kingdom Viridiplantae; phylum Streptophyta; class Magnoliopsida; order Fabales; family Fabaceae; genus Glycine; species Glycine max. The sequence continues at coordinate 10,409,626 of NC_038248.2, forward strand.
GTAGGTACTTGGTGGTGTTGATGTCAGAAAGAGAGCCACTAGAACAGTAGAGGGAAGTGGTGGGGCCAGAAAGAAGAAGGGATATGGGAAGTAGAAAAATGGCATTTTTGTTTCAGATTGAGTTTTGCTTTTGCATTGAGGAAGGGTCTTGTGATGGTTTGTTTTGTGTGTCTGTTTGTGTAGCTTTGGATGCCATACATTTTCCCCACTGCTAGCCTATACCGTAGTTCTCGGTGCTGCCCAAACTATGTGCTTTCTTTGGCTCTTTTTGTAATGCAAGGGTCCAAATAATAGCATGATTATTGATGAGTTTTTTTTAAAGACTTTTTGATGAGTTTTTAACTACAAGAAAAACCATCCTAATATGACACTATTATTATAAATCTGTTTGTGTGATGAGTTATTGTTTTGAGATGGAATTGAGATTTTAGTATACTATTATGGATAACAAGTGGCAACGGCAATTTTTTGTTTTGAACAAACCACCAATTTAGTCCTTCAATTTATTATCAGCTCTCCTAGATAGTCTTTAAAATAATGTAATTATATAAAAAGTTTCCTAAAGTATTAAATATTTATCGGTTTAGTTTCTATGTTAATTTATTTTGCTAATGTTTTTGGATTAATTTAATTTTTTATGCTTTGAATCATTATATAACATGATTTCTAATAATTTAGGAACTATTTATATAATTTTATTATTAAATTAATGGTTTATTCTTTTTTTTTTAGAGACTAATTTTTTTTAGGTACATTAATTTATTTAATGGATAGACTCTTTTCCACAGATATTCTATTCATATAAATTTATAGATTGAATCTTTTATCACATAATTAATGGATATCATTATTTACTAAGCATGTCACGCGTGGGACAGATTTTGTTTTAAGGAAATTCACACACTTGTAGGTAGAAGCATTAAGGACCGTGTTCACGATCCAACAAACTCAAAGGTTGTTGATCAATGACCACGTGTCAATTTTATTTTTTTTGTTTTTATGTGTCAAAACTGCCACCTCATTAGTCATCATTCCGCCTTGTAAAATGACATGGTCGTAATTTTAACAGAACAGTTAATATGGGAAGCTATTATTCACACTACAAAATTTCCTTTTCTCAGTACCCATGTGAATAGTTTTTTGCTAATTTCCAAAATTACCCTTCTCACTAAAATACAATTTCGTTCTTGTACAGCAAAATTGTGTTTTCATTGTATATAGTTGGGGCGAAAAAAAATTAAACTTGACAGGGTGGGGTTGCATGCAATGTGACACTACTGGATCTTGAAGGGGATGGGTGGCGTAAATCTTGAATGGGGAAAGGTGGCACAGGATGATCGAATCTAAACACAGTGGGCTAGCGCAATGTGATCTGGTCGTATCTCAATGGCAGGGCAGTGCTGCAGGGGAATGGGAAGTCTGAGGGGTGTAGGGATTATTGAGTGGATAAAAGAGAGATCGTATAGTTAAAAAGGTGGTTCAAGTTTCTATAAATAAAAACAATAAGTAAAAAAAAAAGGTAAAATCGAACTTAGTTAGCTATGGTACTCTACTTTATTTTTCACATCTTAATAGCGCAAGATAACTTTTGCACTCCATATCATTCAAGTTGGTTTATTATTTACACAAATCACTAGTATTTTTACAACTATTCTCCCTCACACCACCAAAACTTGGTCACAAAGCAGTCGCCCTGACAGTATAAGCACGCTGAAGAAGGAATTGATCATCCTGAAGAAATATAACCGGAAGCACTACCACACGGACCATATACTACCATAGGAAAGATTCTCAATATTTTTTTAAAAAAATGAGCAAGAAAATGAGTGAAATGCATAAATGAAAGGATCTAATTGACGTGCATGCCAAAACTGAGAGAAAAAGAAAAACCATAAAGAAATGTATTCTTTAAATCCATATGCTCCAAGTGCATGTCATGACTGATTACCAAGGCTAGCACTATCTGATAGAAGTGTGTCTTACGATTGGAGAGAAAATCTCATCATAATCAATCACTTTTTGTCATGCATACCCCTTTGTTACTAGGGGAGTCTTGCACTTTCCCTCCTTTTTTTTTTTTGATACAGGAGGTTTCCTCTTGTACACCCATTTGCATCCTATGGTTCTTTTGCCCACAAGAAGGTCAAGTAGCTCCCATGTCTAATTCTTTTGTAAAGACTTCATCTCCTCCACCATGACACCCATCCATCTGTCTTTTTCCTGGCTATTCATAGCCTCCTCAAGGGTAGAAGGATCTCCAACACTAGTGAGAAGTGGAAAAGCAACTAATTTAGTTAATTCTTCAAACCATATCGAACAATGGGTTTAATGGTGTGACGATCTCTGTCTTTGACAAGATTGTACTACTGATGTGGTCCACCTAAACTCACTGATCCAGGCTCAGGTGTGGGTGTGGCCTTAGATCTTGGACTGCATGGTTCTTCCCTTTCAAGAATCACCACAGCTGCTTAAAGTCCCCCTAAACCTCCATGGAGCTGGGGGGAAGCTCCATCAGACACGGGCACAATTGTCTTAACTATCTTTGGTAACATGGATTGCTAATCAAAACACTGCATCCCTGCTAATCACCAATTTCTTGGAAATAGGATCCCAAAACTTGAACCCTTTCACACCTTTGGAATAACCTACAAAAACATACTTTTTCAACTTTGGATCAAGTTTAGATTTCTCATCACCAGATGTATGCATAAAATAAGACACCCAAATATTCTCAAATTATTAAAATCAAAAGGGTTACCTGTCCAGACTTCCTTTACAACATTCCTATCCAATGATGCTAGTGGTTATTGATTGAGTAGATAGCACACAATAATCACTATTTTTGCCCAAAAGCCTTTAGAAAGGTCAACTTGCAACCTCAGACACTAGGCCCTTTCAGTAAGGGACCTATTCATCCTCTCTGCAACACCATTCTATTGTGGTGTTTTTCATAGTGATAAATGTCTTTGAATGTTATGTTCCTCAAAGAATTTCTAGAACCATGAGTCTGTGTATTTCATGTCATTATCAGACCTTAAGTACCTAATCTTTCTGTCCATCTGCTTTTCCACCTCATCCTTCCACAGCTTGACCTTCTCAAAGACTTCATATTTCTGTTTCATGAAGTACACTCAGACTTTGCAAGAAAAATCATCAATGAAGGTCACAAAATAGTGAGAACCACCCAAGGAAGAATCTCTAGTAGGACCTCACACATTAGTATGCACATAATTTAGAATGCCCTTAGTGGTATGCTTCACAACTTGAAACTGCACTAATCTATTTCCCAAGCACACAGTACTCACACACAAACATTTCATTAACTTGGTAGCAATTTGCATGCTCTTTCACAGAGTAAATCACTCTAACTCAATGGAAAACAATATTATCAAGATTCTTTATAGGGAACATTTGAATTTTGGATAAAGGTGATTAGTAAAATCAATAAACTATGTTAGTGCGCAGTTTGATCAGTGATACTTCTGATTTTTCAAACAATGGTTGGTGGCATAAGGTGAGTGTAAGAACTTTATATATATAGAACTATTTCTAAATGACCTAAACAAATGTTTTAAGCTATGATCGTACAGCAAGTAGACCACAATGGTGAAAAGCTCAACATTTTCACATAGCATGAGTCTCACATGTTTCAATGAACCAAAGTTAACAAGGGGCCGCTCTTACACAGTACTCCCATTTGGTAAAACATTCAATTATTCATGCAACAAAATGGTGTATGGATTTGATAGCTAATTGATATGTGAACAAAAACCAATTTATCTAATGATTCTAATATAGTCTCAGATAAGTTAATTGGGGAAACACTAGTTGTTGTACATGCAGAGAATCTGAGATTTCTATATGTGACATTCTCTAAATTTTAAAATATGTTGAATTAAAATGTGTGATCTTCCATACAAATTATTTTTCACTCTATTGTGAGAGAATTATTTTAATTTGTTTACAAATTGTTCTTGTTTAGACATTTCTTTATTGATCCAATGTTGATATAAATTTTATTATTTAAGCATATATGTGGGGAAAAACTTTATTGTTATGACTTAGAACCACACATGATGCATCCATGGGCATTCAATCCATCAAAGTTGAGTTGGATAAACATAAGTATTAGGACTATACTTCCTTTGTCCCTAATTATAAGATCTTTTTTAGAAATTTGTTTATCCTTTTTAATAAGATTCTTTTCTAATTTCTAGGTGCATAAATTATTTTTTTATTACATAACCTTATTTAATTATTCTCTCTCCAAACATTAATGAGAAACAATTAAGTAGATAGAGAGATAAGAATAGGGTAATTTTCAAATGATAGTATACATAATTGATAAATTTAATGTGATTAACTAAATTAATTACTTTTCTTAAAGGGCGTGAATTAGTTGAAAGAGTCTTATAAATAATGGTAAATAGTCACTTTTGTCCTTCAATGTGTAATTTGCTAACAAATACGTCCCTAAAAGATGAGAATACAAAATTTAGTCCCTGAAAGTGTAAAAAGTGCGACAAATATATTCGGCCATTAACTTCCGTCTGTCACCGTTAATAAAATAACCTACGTGCCACAGAAGGACAAATTTGTCACTAAAATGATTGACAATGTGGATTGCCAGCATATGGGCATATCTGTCATAATATTTTTTTGACTTTTCGTCTTCCCTCTCCGCTGACAAACGCGTCCCTGAAAGATGAAAATATAGAATTTAGTTCCCGAAAGAATAAAAGTACAACAAATATATCCGAATGTTAATAATAGATTGTGACTATTTATTATTGTTGTTGTTGTTGTCGTGTTTTTGTAAATTACTGCTCCTATTCCTTTTGTACTTATGCAATATATTTTTTAAATTGCCTTTTAATATATATATTTTATTATTTTGATTTCCTTATCAAACCTTAATCTTTACTGTTAGAAAAAACTTTATCTTATATCTTATAATTTTATCAAATTTCTACTAAATTCCTCTTTTAATCTTTAAAATTATTCCATATCCTAATTCCAACTTAAGTATCCTTATATTTAGATTGAAAATAATATGTTGAGAGTTTTGAGTAGAAAAAAAAAAAAACAACCAGCCGCGAGACCAAATTTATTTATTTTAAAAAAAGAATTTAGTCAACTATTTATTTAAAAACAAGTCTCACAAAATTTAAACTATTCAAAGCTAAAGTGAAATTATAAGTTTTTTTTCCTTAATCAATAATATATATATATATATATATACCTCAAATATGAAATAATCCCTTAGATAAACCTCATGTGTTTCCACTCGAGACAAAACTTATTATACATAATATGAATGAAATAAAAATAGTTACTAACAAATAAAGAACCCAAATAAATTTAAATAAAAAATACAATAATGTTCAAACTAATACAGAGGTTAACTTCAAAACAAAAAAAAAACTAATATAGAGATTTATTCTTTGTCTATGGGACATAGAGTTGTATCTCTTGCTGATTTATGGGTTGCAGCGACCTTGCATTTCATGTGGCATACTGTGGCAGAGTACATAATAAAGATTAACAATTAATTGAAGAAACAAAAAATTTCAAGAAATAAAAGGCTTTCATTTTTTTTAAATGGTAACTCAATTTTTTTACATCATAAAACTAAAGAAATTTATTTTATTTTGGAAAATAAGTAGTTATATTGATTAATTAAAAACTAATTAACAATTTGATAGATGAATAAATAGAGATAATCAAAGTATAAGAGTTCAAATTTTAAGTTGTATTTTACTATTTTTTTAATCCCTTTTTCCTTAGCTTCTCTCCTATACAATTCATTATTAACGTTCATATACATTTGTCGCACTTTTTATACTTTTGGGGACTAAATTTTGCATTTTCATCTTTCAGAGATGCATTTGTTAGTGAAGCGGGAAGACGAAAAGTCAAAAAAAATATTATGACAAATATGCTCTTATCCTGACAATCCACATTGACAATCATTTCAGTGACAAATTTGTCCCTCCGTGCCACGTAGGCTATTTTATTAACGGTGAAATATGGAAGTTAACGGTCGAATATATTTGTCGCACTTTTTACACTTTCAGGGACTAAATTTTGTATTTTCATCTTTCAGGGACACATTTGTCAGTAAATTACACATTGAGAGACAAAATTGTAAGTACATATGTTGTATGGAGATTTTGATGATGCCAAAAGATTAAAAACTATTCAACATTGATTCAAGTCAATATCAAGAAATCAAGAGAAATGATTTACAATTGACATTTATATGTTAAAAGAATCTCTTAAAAAGGTTGCAAAGGTTTGGCCTTAAAAGACTTAAGCTTTCAAAAATCTTATAAAGTTTTTAAGTAACAATTACATTTTGAAAAATATGTATTTCTCTCTGGTAATCGATTACCAGAGGCTGTAATCGATTACCTGAAGCAAAAATGGTTTTAACAGCTTTCAGAAAAGTTTGAATTTGAAATTTAAAAGCTATAATCGATTATCAATAACAGAAAATTTTGAAATTCAAACTGAAAAGGCATAACTCCTCAAAATTAACTGTGTAGTCGATTACCACATATCTGTAATCGATTACCAGTGAGGAAATTTTGAAAATAATTCTAAAAAGTCATAACTCTTCACAAGTTTTTTGAAAGGTCACCAAAGGCCTATATATATGTGACTTGTATTCGAAATTCTTCAGAGTTTTTCAGAACATTCATTGTCCTATCCTCTCACAAGAAAACCTTTGGACAAACACTTGCAAAATCATTAAGGATTCTTATAAGTTCTTCAAGCTGTATCATTCTTCTCTAAAAGAGAAAAAAAAACAATCTTCTGTATTTCAAAGCAATCTATTGTTAATCAAGAGACAATAGTTCTCTTGATTTGTAAAGTTTTCTTAACACAAGGGAAGGGTATCCCTGGGTGGTTGAGAAGTTGTAAAGGGATTTACAAGTATAGTGGAAATCTCAAGTGGATTACTTGAGGACTGGACGTAGGCATAGGGCGTGACCGAACCAGTATAAAACTGAGTTTGCAATGCTCTCTTCCCTAAACTCTTTACTTTATTGCAGTTTAATTTTACTTTGCATATTTAAAGAAGCATCGAGTAAATTGTTCATTAATTCTTTTCTACATATTAAGTCTGCATATTTCTTTTAAAGAGAAAATTAAAATTTTGTTAGGGGAAATTTTTAAACTTAATTCACCCCCCCTCTTAAGTTATTGAGGCCACTTGGTTAACAAGTGGTATTAGAGCATAATTCTTCTATAAGGTTTAGAAACTTCAAGAATAGTCATGACCTCATCAAACTTTTTATTTCCCGAAAGGAACTTTATAAATAGGCCTCCTATATTCAATGGTGTGGGTTATCATTACTGAAAAACCTGTATGCAAATTTTCATAGAGGCTATTGATTTAAACATCTGGGAAGCCATAGAAATTGGTCCTTACATCCCTACTACGGTAGCAGGAAATGCAACTATAGAAAAACCTAGGGAACAATGGGATGAAGAGGAAAAGAAAATGGTACAATATAATTTAAAAGTAAAAAATATAATTACATCTGCATTGGGAATTGATGAATATTTTAGAGTTTCAAATTGCAAGAATGCTAAAGAAATATGGGATACCTTACAAGTAACCTATGAAGGAACAACGAGTGTAAAAAGGTCTAGAATAAATACCCTAACCCATGAGTATGAATTATTTGGAATGAATCAAAATGAAACTATACATGATATGCAAAAGAGATTCAAACACATAGTAAATCATCTTGCATCATTAGGAAAGATATTTCCCAATGAAGATCTTATTAACAAAGTTCTAAGATGTTTAAGCAGGGAATGACAACCAAAGGTAACGGCTATTACAGAATCAAGAGATCTTACTAACATGTCTCTTACAACTTTGTTTGGAAAGCTTCAAGAACACGAAATGGAACTCATGAGACTAAATCAACATGAGGAAAATGACAAGAAAAAGAAAGGAATCGCACTTAAAGCTTCATCTTCAATTCAAGAAGGAAGTGATAATGAAGATTTGAATGAAATAAAGGAAGATGATGATTTTAGTTTCTTCGTAAAGAGGTTCAATAAATTTTTAAGAAACAAAGTAAACCAACGAAGATCAAATTTCAAACCAAAGAAAAAAGAAGATTCATCCTCTCTTCCAAAGTGTTATGAATTTAATCAACCAGGACATCTTAGAGTTGATTGCCCAAGTTTCAAGAAAAGAATAGAAAGATCTGAAAAGAAAACCTTCAATGATAAGAAAGCAAAAAAGGCTTACATCACTTGGGAAGATAACGATATGAATTCATCCGAAGACTCAGAAAATGAAGTTGCGAATATAAGTTTGATGGCAAAAAATTATGAAAGCGATGAAGACATAACATCTTCTAACAATAACTTATCTATTTCCTTTGATGAAATTCAAGATGCATTCACTGATTTACATAAAGAATCAGTCAAACTTGCAAAACTAGTTTCATTTTCTAAGAAAACTATTTCAAACTTAGAAAAGGAAGTTTTAAAATTAAATGAAGAATTAGAAAATCTTAGAACTGAAGTCAAAAATTTAAAACCAATTGACACAAATCAATCTTCCACCATAGAAGTAATAAATGATAGTAAAGAAGTATCTAATTCATGTAATTGTTGTAGCAAGTTTATAAAAGAAATCAAGGATCTAAAAAATTCTCTTTCAAAATTTACTATTGGCAAAAATAATCTAGATATTATATTAGGAAAGCAAAGATGTGTGTTTGATAACGCTGGATTAGGATATAAACTTGATAAACAACAAAAATTATATAAAAATTTATTTGTATCCACTCAAAAGAATAGTTCTCATTTCTTAACTTGTTTTTACTGTGGAAAGAAAGGACATGGTTCATCTACATGCTATTTTAGGAAAAATAGTAAATATTAAAATGATATGGGTTCCAAAAGGATCTTTTATCAAAACTAAAATTCAAAGACCCAAGAAAGTTTGGGTACCTAAGTCATAAACATGATCATATAGGTTTCTTTGAAGAAGAGTTGGTACATTGATAGCGGATGCTCTAAACACATGACGGGAGATGTATCGAAGTTCACTCATATTTCTCCCAAGAATAGTGGACATGTGACTTATGGTGACAATAACAAAGGTAGAATCCTTGGAGTCAGAAAAATAGGTACGAATTCATCTACCGCCATTGAAAATGTTCTACTTGTTGATGGTCTTAAGCACAGTCTACTAGTCAATTATGTGATAAAGGCTATCTAGTATCATTTGACTCTCATAATTGTGTTATTGAAAACAAACATGATAGAAATATAAAACATATAGGTTATAGATCAAATAATGTTTACATGATAAATTTAGATAAAACACCAAATCATGATCAATGTTTTCTTAGTAAAGATGAAGATCCTTGGTTATGGCATAGAAGAATTGCCCATATAAACATGGAACATTTAAATAAACTAATTTCTAAAGATTTAGTTATTGGTTTACCAAAACTTCAATTTGAAAAAGAAAGATTATATGATGCTTATCAAAAAGGAAAACAAGTAAGGGTTTCTTTCAAATCAAAGAATATTGTGTCTACAACTCAACCCTTACAACTTTTGCATATGGATCTTTTTGGCCCCTCTAGAACTATGAGTTTTGGAGGAAACTACTATGCTCTTGTTATAGTTGATGATTACTGCAGATTTACATGGACATTATTTCTCACTCATAAAAGAGATGTTTTTCATGCTTTCAAGAAATTTGCTAAAATATTCAAAATAATAAAAATCTCAAAATTGCATCTATTAGGAGTGATCATGGAGGAAAATTTGAAAATAAGGATTTTGAATCATTTTGTGATAAAAATGGCATTGAAAAAAAATTTTCTGCACCTAGAACCCCTCAACAAAATGGAGTTGTTGAGAGGAAAAATAGATCTTTAGAAGAGATAGGCAGAACTTTACTTAATGATACAATCCTTCCTAAATATTTCTGGGCTGAAGCTATAAATATTGCATGCTATATAATGAATAGAGCTTTAATTAGACCAATCGTGAAGAAAACTCCATATGAATTGTATAACGGAAGAAAATCGAACATTTCTTACCTTCATGTGTTTGGATGTAAATGTTTTGTGCTAAACGACGACAAAGACAATTTAGGTAAGTTTGATGCAAAATCTAATGAAGGTATATTCCTTGGTTATTCCTTGCACAGTAAAGCATTTAGAATTTATAACAAAAGAACCATGATTGTTGAAGAATCTATCCATGTTGCTTTTGATGAAACTAACCCAATTTTGCCAAGAAAGGATACTCTAGATGATATTTCATATTCTTTAGAAGGTATGCATATTCATGGTGAAGAGCACAAAGGAAAAGGAAAGGGAAATGATGAAGACTTTCAAATTGATGAAACAAAAACAAATACAAATCTTCCAAGAGAGCGAAGAACTTCTAGATATCATCATCTTGACAACATCATCGGTGACATATCTAAAGGGGTAACAACTAGACACTCTCTCAAAGATGTTTGCAATAATATGGCTTTTTTTTTCTTTGATTGAACCCAAAAATTTAAAATAAGCCATAATTGATGAACACTAGATTATAGCTATGCAAGAAGAGTTAAATCAGTTTGAAAGAAATAAAGTTTGGGAATTAGTTGAGAAACATGATAATCATCCTGTTATAGGAACAAAATGGGTATTCAAAATCAAATTAGATGAACATGGAATAGTAATTAGAAATAAGGCTAGGCTAGTAGCCAAAGGATATAATCAAGAAGAAGGAATAGATTATGAGGAAACATATGCTCCAGTAGCCAGATTAGAAGCCATTAGAATGTTATTAGCCTTTGCATCCATAATGGACTTTAAACTTTATCAAATGGATGTGAAAAGTGCCTTTTTAAATGGTTTTATCCAAGAAGAAGTATATGTGGATCAACCTCCTGGCTTTGAAAACTCAGAAAAGCCTAATCATGTCTTTAAACTGAAAAAGGTTTTATATGGATTAAAACAAGCCCTTAGGGCTTGGTATGAACTTTTGAGTAAATTTCTTTTAGACAAGGGTTTTTCAAAAGGTAAGGTTGATACTAACCTTTTTATTTAAAAGAAATTGAATGATATACTCTTAGTACAGATATATGTTGATGATATTATTTTTGGTTCAACTAATGATTCTCTTTGCAAAAAATTTTCTCAAGATATGCAAAATGAATTTGAAATGTCAATGATGCGTGAGTTAAACTTTTTTCTTGGACTACAAATCAAGCAAACAAAGAATGGAATATTTATCAGTCAATCAAAATATTGCAAAGACCTGATTCACAGATTTGGGATGGAAAATGATAAACATATGGCTACTCCAATAAGTATTGTTTGCTATCTGAATAAAGATGAAACCGGTCAGTCAATAGACATAAAGAAATATAGAGGTATGATCGGATCTCTTGTTTATTTATCTGCAAGTAGACCTGATATAATGTTTAGTGTTTGTATGTGTGCACGATTTCAAGCAAATCCCAAAGAATCTCACCTTAGTGCAGTTAAGAGAATCATGAGATATTTATTAGGCACTATTAATCTAGGATTATGGTACCCTAAAAATTCCACTTGTAATCTAATAGGATATTCTGATTCTGATTTTGCCGGTTGCAAAACTGATAGAAAGAGCACTAGTGGAACCTGTCATTTCATTGGCTCTGCTCTAGTTTCATGGCATAGTAAGAAACAAAATAATGTTGCTTTATCCACTACTGAGGTGGAATATATTTCTACTAGCAGTTGTTGTGCACATATACTTTGGATGAAACAACAACTTTCTGACTATGGATTAATTCTTGATCATATTCCCATTCAATGTGATAACACAAATGCAATAAACCTATCCAAAAATCTTGTTCTGCACTCGAGAACCAAGCATATTGAGATTAGGCATCATTTCTTGAGAGATCATTTTCAAAATGGGGATTGTGTACTAGAATTCGTTGACACAAAGAATCAATTAGTTGATATCTTTACAAAACCTCTCTTAAAAGAAACCTTCTTTGCTATTAGAAGAGAATTAGGACTCCTAGATATCAATGACTTAGATAAATAGTTAATTTGTTTGTTTATTATTTTCTTTTCTTATGATTGTTAAACTTTTGATTGTCCTTGATGATTGTGTTTGCTTTTAATGATTATTGTTGATTGAGGTTTAATGATTGATTTTTCTTGAGTTTTGATTGTCTTTGATGAATATGTTTTGATAGTTATGATGATTGTTAATTGTTGTTGATGATTGTTGTTGAAATTTTGATTATCTTTAATGTATATGTTTAAGAGTTTTGATGCTTGTTTTGATTGTATATTTTGATTGTTGATTGTTATTGATGATTGTTATACTAAATGTGTGTTTTGTGAGTGAAAAATAGTTAGATTTTTATGAAAAATCCATGTCTTTAGGGTCTGGTAATCGATTATCATTCCCTGTAAATCGATTACCATGAGTTGTAATTGATTACCAGAGGGCTTGGTCAGTTACGGGTTACACCTGTAATCGATTATCATGAGCTGTAATCGATTACAACTCTTCTCTGTCTATAAATACTGCATTTTTCTCTCTCCTTGTGCAACCCTCTTCTCCTTCACTCTCCTTGACGGTGCCTCTTCTTCTCAAAACTTCAAATCTCCATAACTTTCTCATTTCTTGTCCAAATCACTTTAAACAAAGCTCAAATTTCTTCTTTTTCAATTCTCTACAAAGCCCACAGATTAGAATTTGTAGAAATAAGCTCAAATGGCAGAATCCTTGAAGAAGAGAAAGGGATCCTCCTCCACCACCACCGCTACAGGCCAATGCCGCCACGGCACATCCGGTGACCCACCAGCACTAAATCCTCCTTCCTTTTCATCTCCCTGGTCATTAACTCTATTTTCTTCTGATGACCAGTGTCAAAGGTATTATTCCCAATTCTCCAATCGTGTCATTCTCGATCCTAAGTATTTAGATGTAGAATTCTTTGATGGTGAAACCTTTGATTGCTATCAAGTGTTTCAAAATTCTGAATTAGTTGAGTTTATGTCTCTGAAATTACCATATTATCTTGAATTAGTTAGAGTCTTTTACAATAATTTGAAAATTCAGGATGGAGTCATTTTTTTCTAAGGTGCATCAAATCCCTATTGTTATTGATCAATCTCTATTTTATTCTTTGACTAAACTGAGTAGTCAGGGTGTTTCTTTTGAGGGCACTCTAGTTGATGACTAGAAGCATGTCTATTCTAGTCATGATGCCCGTAAAATGGTCTGCAATGACCATGCTGATATGACCGGCAGATTGTTTGCTGAGTCATTCACCTTTGAGTATCGCATCATTTAATCTTGTTATGGTCTCTTCAAGCCAGTCGTCAAATTGGTTGGGCCCATCTTGTTAGTTATCGAATGCATAAGGCATTATGGGCCAATGCACCTCTTTCTTATCCTCATCTTGTTACTTTGTTTCTTCCACATTTCAATGTTTCTTTAGAGGATGAACCTTTTGTTAAGGTTAAAAGATCTTTTGCTATTAGTGTTGGTGCTGTTACTTCTTTCGGATACCAGAAGGATATGGATGGCCAATGGATGACATAATGCATGATGCGATACTAAGCTACGAGATCTTCAAGCATTTGTCGGCGATAGCTTCAATGCCATGGACTCCCGTATCACGCGTCTTAAAGACGACATGAGCTTCATCTGACGTTGCTTTGATCCTCCTATGGATTCTTAGACGTTTCTAGTATTATCAGTTCTTAATTTTCTAGACATTTTTCTATTTATGCCTTGTATTTGGCTTTAGTTATTTAGCACTTTGGTTAATTTTGTGTTTTGCTTTGGATATTTAGCTTTTGTTTTGCAATGGATGATTGTTTTTTTTATGATGCTTGCTTTAGATATTTCGTGGCTTTGATATTTACTCCGGTCTTTTTGGCTTTTTGATGCTGCCAAAGGGGGAGAGAAACTAAGGGTAGATCTTATCTAAAAACTAGGCAATAAATTGCAAATTTAAGGGGGAGTAAGGGTGAGTGCACGCATTGCAAATCGTATATCGTTTATCTTGTTTTCAGATTGTTGTCATCATCAAAAAGGGAGAGATTGTAAGTACATATGTTGTATGGAGATTTTGATGATGCCAAAAGATTAAAAGCTATTCATCATTGATTCAAGTCAAGATCAAGAAATCAAGAGAAACGATTTACAATAGACCTTTATATGTTAAAATAATCTCTTAAAAAGGTTGCAAAGGTTTGGCCTTAAAATAATTAAGCTTTCAAAAATCTTATAAAGTTTTTAAGTAAAAACTACATTTGTTAAAATATGTATTTCTCTCTGGTAATCGATTACCAAAGATTGTAATCGATTACCATAAGCAAAAATGGTTTTAACAGCTTTCAGAAAAGTTTGAATTTGAAATTTAAAAGCTATAATCGATTACCACTATTGTGTAATCGATTACCAGTAATGGAAAATTTTATAGAGGAGGAAAAAATGCAGTATTTATAGAGGAGGATTCATACGTTCCCCTGCTTTTGGGCTGTCCATTTATGCTCACTGCTAAATGTGTCGTGGACATGGGGAATGGTAATCTAGAAATGAGTGTGGAGGACCAAAAGGTGACATTCAACTTGTTTAAAGCGATAAAGAACCCCAATGATTGCAAAACCTGCTTCAAGGTAGAGGCAGTTGAGTAGGGAGCAGATTATGCTGTGCAATGTTTCACTATTCATTCACTGCTGGAAAAAGCCCTAATGAATGCCATTGAATGTTTGACCAATGATGAGGAGAAGGATCTCAGGGCTTTTCTAGAATATTTAGACAGGTTGAAGGAGATTCCCTCATAGGAATATGCTTTTGAAGAATTGAAAAAAGACTCTACATTAGAGAAGCCTAAAGTTGAGTTGAAGGTCTTACCTCCTCACTTGAAGTATTTTTTTCTTGAGGCAAATGATGTCAAACCAGTAATCATCAGTAATGACTTCTCTTCAACTTAGGAAGCACAATTAGTGGAGGTACTTAAGAAGTATAAGGCAACAATAGGATGACACATCTTTGATCTTAAGGAGATCAACCCATCTTATTGCATGAACAAAATCATGATGGAAGCTGATTATAGACCGATGAAACAACCGTAGAGGAGACTCAACCCATCCATGAAGGAGGAAGTGCGAAAATAAGTCATCAAATTACTTGAAGCAGGACTTATCTATCCGATCTCTAACAATGTTTGGGTGATTCCAATCCAAGTGGTTCCCAAGAAAGGCGGTATGATAGTGATATGTAATGAGAAGAATGATCTCATCCCTACACGGATAGTCACCGAGTGGAGAATGTGTATAGACTACCACAAGCTTAATGATGCCACAAGAAATGATCATTTCCTTTTGTTGTTCATGGACCATATGTTAGAGCGGCTAGTTGGACAAGCTTTTTATTGTTTCTTGGATTGCCCCTTCAATGTCTTTGCTTACAGAAAGATGCCATTTGGATTATATAATGCCCTTGCCACCTTCCAAAGATGTATGCTAGCCATTTATGTTGATCTTGTAGAAAAATGCATTGAGGTGTTCATGGATGATTTCTGTCTTTGGCTCTTCCTTTGACCACTGTTTATCCAACCTGGAATCGATGTTACAGTGGTGTGTAGAAACCAATTTGGTGTTGAACTAAGAGAAATTCCATTTCATGGTCTAAAAGGGGATTGCCTTAGCCCACAATATCTCATCCCAAGGGATTGAAGTGGACAAGGCAAAAATTGATGTTATTGAGAAGTTGCCTCCACCTGTGAATGTGAAAGGCATCCGAAGTTTTCTCGGGCATGCCAACTTTTATCGAAGGTTCATAAAAGAATTCTCCAAAATTGTCAAGCCATTAAGCAACCTGCTGAACAAGGGTGAAGTGTTTAAGTTTGATGAAGAGTGTTTATTGGCTTTTCAAACTCACAAGGAGAGGCCTATGTCAGTGATGTGATTCTTATTAGGGACGGATCACTTGGTACAGGTCACGAAATCGAATGATGCCACTTTCAGAGATGGAAGATAAGTCAGGGGTAGATGCCACAAGGATTCAACCTTGATAAGTCCAGAATTAGCTTGATAAGGAACCCAGAGAGAAGCTTTCACGAATACACAAGGTATTTTCTAAAAAATGCCAAAAAGTACCTTTCCTTCCAAATGAGTTGAATACATATAGTATAACATTAAATTACTACATTGACTGAAATTGGTGCAGTTGAAAAGGCATAGGATTCAACTACCAATTTATTTAATTACATTTACAAAATTGAAAATATTGGATTCTTGGGAGTGTCTCTGGGCCTTCGTTCTTCTCCACTTGGGCCTTGTCAAGTATGGTTGCTACCATTTGTTGGAGGGCATCCTTTGATTGTTTGGTCCAATCCCTGGTTATAGGTCCCTGTATTTGGGCAGCTTTGGGATTCTCATCAGTCAGCCCCTGTGATTGTGGCCCCAAATTGGAGTCAAGAGTTTGCGTTGATTTGTGATGCTAGTGACTATGCAGTGGGAGTAGTGCTAGGACAATAGAGGAATAAGGTGTTTCATTAAATTTATTATGTGAGCAAGGTCCTAAATGATGCACAGTTGAATTATGCCACCACAGAAAAAGAGTTGCTAGCTATTGTATATGCATTTGAGAAGTTTAGATCATACTTTATTGGCTCCAAGGTCATCATTTTCACAGATCATGCGGCAATTAAGTATCTTCTGACAAAGGTTGATTCCAAGCCTAGGTTGATTAGATGGGTGTTGCTGCACTAAGGGTGCGAGAATTTGGTGGCTGATCACCTATCTAGGTTGGTGAATGAAGAAGTCACTCAGGAGGAGAAAGAGATTCGTGATGAGTTTCTAGACGAATCCCCGTTGTCTGTGAGTGAGTGGCCTTGGTTTGCAAACATTCCCAACTTCAAAGCAATTGGAATCATCCCTAATACTCATAATTGGCATCAACGAGATAAGTTTCTCCATGATACACATTATTATGTTTGGGATAATCCTCATTTGTTCAAACTTGGAGCAAATAACTTGCTAAGAAGGTGTGTCACTAAGAAGGAGGCCATGAGTATATTGTGGCATTGTCACAATTCTCCCTATAGAGGACATTATAATGGGGACCAGATTCTTTTGGCCCTCTATTTTCAAGGATGCCTATGAGCATGTGTTGCATTGTGATCAGTGTCAATAAACTGAGGGTATTTCTCGAAGAAATGAGATGCCCCTGCAAAATATTATTGAAGTAGAAGTGTTTGATTATTGGGGTATTGACTTTGTAGGTCCTCTGCCATCCTAATACAGTAACGAATATATACTGGTGGTTGTGGATTATGTATCAAAGTAGGTAGAAGCTATTGCTGCTCAGAAGAATGACACTAAAACCATCATTAAGTTCCTTAAGAATAACATTTTCTCCCGCTTTGTAGTCCCAAGAGTACTCATAAGTGATTTTGGGTCATACTTCTGCAATGCATAACTGCAGAAGGTCTTGGGGCACTACAATATCAGGCATAAGGTTGCTTCTCCTTATCATCCCCAGACAAATGGTCAAGCTGTGCTATCCAACAGGGAATTAAAGAAGATCCTTGAGAAGACTGTTGCATCTTCAAAGAAGGATTAGGCTGTGAAATTAGATTATGCCTCATGGGCCTATAGAACTACTTTTAAGACCCCAATTGGTTTGTCTCCATTCCAGATGGTTTATAGGAAGACTTTTCACCTCCCAGTAGAGATGGAGCACAAGGCTTATTAGGCACTCAAGTTCCTTAACTTTGATGAGTCCTTAGCGGGGGAGAAGCAAAAGTTGTAACTACTGGAGCTGGAAGAAATGAGGCTCAATGCTTATGAATCCTCCAAAATTTACAAGTAGAAGATGAAAGCCTATCATGACTAGAAGCCGATGAAGAAAATCTTCCAGCCTGGACAGCAGGTTCTACTGTTCAACTCCCGGCTCAAGCTTTTCCCTAGAAAGCTCAAGTCCAGTGGTATGGCCTAATCACAATCAAAGACATGAAGCATTATGAAACAATTGAGCTGATGGACCCCTCTTCTACTAACTAAGAGCGTAACTGGATAGTGAATGGCCAAAGGTTGAAAGTCTACAATGGTGGCGATATTGATAAATTGACCACCATCATCCACCTCCATGACCTGTGAGGGTGTTTTACGTCAAGCTAGTGATATTAAAGAAGCGCTTACTGGGAGACAACCCAGGATTTCTAACCTTATTCTTCTGTTATATTAATTCATGTTGCTTTGATCTATGCATGTGAATTCTTATGTTTGTGAATATTGATTAACTTTGGTTACACATTGACTTTCAAAAATTATGAGCTTGTTGTTGTTGTAGTGTGATGTCTGCTCAATTTTGGGTATGCTCTGTATGATTAATGTGGTGTAGTTGGTTAGTGTTTAATGGTTGGTTGTTATGCTTTGAAGATGGTCACCTTACGCTCAAAGCGTGCTAAGCACAAGTGTGTTATTATGATAGTTGTGCTTAATTTGTAAGTCACACTAAGCCCAAAATCCTCTCTATTTTGGAAATTTTCAAATTGGGCTTAGCACGCACATACTCGCTAAGTGCACAAATTAGTTTGCCAAGACTCGCTTAGTTGTTGCATCGCGCTAAGCCCAAAAACCTCTCTGTCTTGGGTCAATTACTAATTGGGCTTAGCGTGCAGGTGTAGGCTTCGCTAAGCGACCATACGCGCTAAGCTATACTATGTGAATGTATGAATACATGGTTTTGATGCTGCCAAAGAATTATCACAGAAGGTTGCTTTCAAGATTACTTCAACAAACATTCAAAGGTTAAGCACTGCTTCAAGACTAATACAAGGTTGCTTCAACAAACAAGCATTGCTTCAAGATTAATTCAAGATCAAGCTTTTGCCTCAAAACAAGTGTTTCCAAGAGATCAAGGCTCTGGTAATCGATTACCAGGCAGTGTAATCGATTACTAGAAGACGATTTTGAAAATCAGCTTTTAAAAAGAGTTTTGAATTTGAATTTTGAATCATGTAATCAATTACCAGATGTTTGTAATCGATTACTAGCAATGACACTTCAAAAAATACTTTGAAAAGTCACGACCCTTCAAAATATAATTGTGTAATCGATTACCAGAAACCTGTAATCGATTACCAATGAAGAATTTCAGAAAAACTTTTTGAAAAGACACATCTCTTCAAACCATTTTGAAAAGGCACGAAGGGCCTATATATTTGTGTGTCTGACTTTGAAAATCAAGAGAGAGATATTCTAAGAGAACTTAATTTCCTAATGCTCTCTCAACAACTCTTGGGCAAACACTTGCAAATCTATTGAGAATTCATCCAGGAACTTCAAATTGTATTATCATCTCTAAAAGAGAGAAAATCCTCTAAGAACTTCAATTTGTATCATCCACTATAAAGGAGAGAAATCTTTCTGTTCATCTCAGAAAGTCAGTTTTAATCAAGAGACATGAGAATTATAATCAAGAGACGGGTTGTCTCTTGGATAATCTTTGAACACAAGGGTGAGGGATCCCAAGGTGTGTTCAAAGTATGTAAAGCATTTACAGAGATAATGGAAAATCTCAAGTGGGTTGCTTGAGGACTGGACGTAGGCACGGGAAGTGACTGAACTAGTATAAATCGAGTTTATATTTCTCTCTTCCCTTATCTCATTTATGTTATTGCAATCAATTTTGTCTTGCATGTTTAAAGAACATTATTAAATCGATTACTGCTTCTTCTTTTGCATTCTGAGCCTATCATTTAGAAGGGGGTTAAAAGTTTGTTAGTGGGAAATTTTGAAACTTAATTCACCCCCTCTTAAGTTATTGAGACCACTTGTCCAACATACTACACCTCTGTAACTTCAATGCAATAATTGGCTACGCATAACATCACAGGCTAAGTAAGCCACTTGTTCTTGCTAAGCACTCATAGCCTGCTAAGTGAAAGTTGTAGGCCAGATTTCACCTGCAACTCTAGCTAAGCCAGAGAGGCACGCTTATCCCAAAACACTCTCAGGTTAGTAATTTCATGAATTGGGCTTAGTGCTCGAACATGCGCTAAGTGCGGCCTTGTTTAAAAAAATTTGAAATTCAAAATGAAATAAGAGGGGAAAGACCAAAGGACATCGTCATTGGTGTGATAAGCGGGTCATACTCGTTAAGCACGAGGACCATCAATGCACCTGCAAGTGTTAGTGCTTGTAGGCTTAGTGTGATTCTCGTGCCAAGCGCACAAGCCATAACAACAGAATAGTTTTGAAACAACTCTGTCTTCCTTATCTTTTGCCTTCTTTTTTTCTTCATTTTTCCCACGAACATTTCTTCCCCACTCTTCCACTTTCAGATAAATCTTCTTTTGTCTTCCATGCTTTCATTGAGCTCTCTTGCTTCCTCATGCCCTCATTACTTTTGTTTTGTTTTTATTTTATCTCTCTATGGCTCTGCATGTGTACTTGTTACTTGTATTGCACTCCCATGTTTTTTATGTTGTATATGTAGTCCTCGTTAATTTTGTTTTTCTGTATACTTGTGTTCATGCTTTTTTATTTCTAGAAAAGTCGTGAACTCGCTAAGCCAGACCTTTGCGTTTAGCGAGCTCATGCATTCTGGGTTTTTGTATGCATTTCTAGAATTTTTTATGAACTCGTTAAGCCTGCATCCCGCGCTTAGCGAGTTCATATGTCTATGTATTAATGTGTATGCCTTCCTGGGTTTGTGTTCTTTATCATTTAAATGTTCATCAATAGTTAGCAAATCTGGAATTTCCTAGACTCTATCGCTCATTAAGCGATGTATGCACTAAGTGAGCACCTTGTTTCTGTGTTTTTAGTATCTGAGCTTAGCGTCGTTTACGTGCTAAGCTCACAAGTCGTTTCAATTTTCTATAATTCCTTTTTTCTTCTTATGCATGGGCTTAGCTCCAATTATGCGCTAAGCCCTAGTGTCTTTTTGTCTTCCCATGCACGGGTTAGCACATACCACGTGCTAAGCCAAATCATTAATAAATATTGTATCACTTGGGCTTAGTGCGTACCCTCGTGCTATGCCCAATTTCTCCTCTGTCTGATGATTGAGCTAAGTGTATTGTTCGCGCTAAGCCCAAGTTTTATTTTTAGGTCCCAATTTTGCATTGGGCTTAGCAAGCCAATCGTGCTAAGCCCAAAACCCTCTTTGTTCGCTTATTTGCAATGTTTGGGCTAAGCGCGTATCCTCTTGCTAAGCCTCTCCTCGCTTTTGCTAGAGTGGTGCTCAGCACCTAGATGGGAGCTTAGCACCCAATCATTGCATGTTTCCTTTACTTTTACCTTTTTACTTTTACATTTCACTATTTATCTTTTTCTTACCAGTTCTTGTTGTCTTTCTTTTTGCAGATGGCCTCTAAGAAACGTCGAGCTTCCACCAGTAGACCTCAGGGGGTGGAACCCATATGGGACTCCACCAGATTCACATTGGAGGTGGCTTGGCATCGATATCAGAATAACATTCATCTTTGAAACATTTTTATGGAGAGGAACATGGAGTTGGCTTACACACAGTATGACAAGTTTTTGGAGGAGGCACTGGCACAGGAAGCTCACCTGACTGCCGGAGAAAAACATTGATGTGGCACTTGTGAATGAATTTTATGCAAATATCTATGACCCAGAAGACGGCTCGCCCAAGCAATGCAAAGTGCAAGGGAAGCTCATCCGGTTCGACGCTTAGATGTTGAACACCTTTCTGGAGACACCGATAGTCCTTCAGGGGGGAGTGGTACCCCATTTTCTCTCAATTCCTCCACGTGTATCCCGACCATCAGGCCATTGCGGCAAAGCTGTGTACGCCGGGAGGCCAACTTATGCTAAATGCCAACTTATGCTAAATGCAGCAGGGCCCTCTTAGAAGATTCTGCAAAAAGACTTGACCACTCTAGCTCAGACACGGAGCGTCCTTTCTTACTTTAACTTGGCTCCCACCTCCCACACCTCATACTTGAACATGGACTAAGCCCAACTGATATACGAGATTATTATGAAGATGGATATGGACTTGGGCAGTATGATCTCCTCTCAAATCACTCAGATTGCCCAGTCCAACTTTTCCCAGCTTAGTTTCCCTACGTTGATCACCGCCCTCTACGATGCCAAGGGAGTTTCTTCAAACACCTTGACCTTTGAGTTCCTGAGCCCCATCATCAACCTTGCTTATATCTAGAATAATTGTTGGAACCTAGCATATACTTTTGTGGTTTTTTTAAGGCCAAATAAAGCTTAGGCTTGTGCCATTCCAGATGCTCCCTCCCTCGGTCCCACCATTAGTCATCCTTCCTCCAATCTCCACTCCTCTTTCCTTTCTCTTTACTCCTCATAAGTAGTTTCTTCCCATGATGACAAATCTTCATTAGGGACAATATTTTCTTATGCAGAGTCTTCATCAGATCTTCCTTTATCAGCAGGTTATGACGCCAGAGGCCTTCCTCTACGGGGGGGGGGGGGGGGGTTGCTGCCTCTAGAGCTGGAGCTAACGTAGGACCATCTGGTGAGGATGATGTTGTAAAGGCCTGAGATGATGATGATTATATCGTCGATGTCTATTTACGCCCCAGTGTTACTTGTTATTATGGATGCGTAAATCTAACTGGCAAGTGTACCAAGTCATGCAAGTAATAATAAAACGGTAAAAACTGAGTATCGATCTCAGGGAACTTGTTCATTTGGTGAACTCTCATTCAATCAGCAGACATTTGTACAAAGAATCAATAATCATGAATCAAACAAAGATGTATTATACTCTAATGATTAATAACTGAAAATATGAGCAAGTGGGTGTTAAAATAGATAATTAAAAATGTCAGGTCCTCCTACTGAGTTACTTGATGCAATTAAGATTTTTCTCTATTTAAAAATGTTCATGTGTTCTATGCTGAGGACAAAATTTTCAAACATCGATGTCTTGCATGATTGGGCTAACTCTAATTAAACCTCATTCTCGGATGTCTCGTCGAACTTAGCTTAACTGAACAACATTAAGGTCACAGCATAATAAAACTAAATTACCGCACTCTGTGTCCAGACATACGATAACCTAGCCCATTCTATCTAGTTCTAAGGATGTTGCACATTTTCCAATGCTAAAGCTCCTAACTTTACATACAAATGGGCGATCAAGCAACAAGCATGCAGCACAGATAGAAACATTGAACACATAAAAACAACTTTAAATAGATAGGATAAGGATTTACATCAAGTTCTTAGCAGAATTCCCCAACAAGGGGTTTAGCCTTCCATCACAAGGTAGCATCTTTCACAAGCAGGAAATGGGTTTTCAGAGAAGATAATAGATTACACAGTGGTGGGGATGTCTCCTCCACCTCTATGAACCTACAAAATATCCTAAAACCTATAATCCTCCTAAAAGCTAAGGTTTTTTGCTTCCTTGCTCTGTTTGGCGCCTCTATTCTTTGCTCTTCACACTCTATCTGCCAAGCTCTCTCTTTTCTCTTCATTTTAGGCTTAAAAAGGGCTTTTTGACCTCAAAGGCATGCTTAGCGCCATTTTCGCACTTAGCGCGAGTAAGTGATATTTGGCTGAGCGAACCAGGCGCGCTAAGCGCCAAAAGAGACAGATGACTCGTTGGGCGAGTTGATGACGCGCTGAGCGCGTGCTTGCATGACAGATTCCCTTCAAGATTCTTCTTACTCGTTAAGCGAGCTGCTGCCTCACTAAGCAAATGATACTCGCTAAGCACACGGTCTCGACTTAGTGAGACAGTAGCTTCTGCACCTTCCAATTATTCTTCTTTTTACCTGAAATTGAAGTGAAATTTACATTAATTTCATGTGAAGAGCCTCTACTGAGCAAAGATAAAAACTAAACAAGAAATATTTACAATCCTACAAAACGAACCATAAATTGGGTAAAATAAATATTTTGGAAAACTTTTCTATACAAAAGTTAGTCGTATATGACGACTAACAATGTCACAGCTGCTCAGGGAGCATGAGACCCGTGACCGACACAGGATTAGGGCCATCTTTTTATCAAGACTTCTCTTTATTTTTCGTATTTATGACGGTTATTTTGTTGTAGTTATTTTTAGTACTTTTAATTTACTTTCTGCATTGTGGACAACAATTAATGATATGTTTTGGGTTTGGTTGAATTGACACTTTTTGGAGGCATGTTTGGCTGAATCGATTGCATGAATGAGATAAAGTGTGTACTGACGAGTAATGTTTTGGAATTTCTGATTTTCGAGTGAGCACGCGTTGTTGTTGAGTGATGGGTTGTGAATTAAATATGCGTGAGTGAGTCGGTTAGCTTGCATGACAGGAGATTGTGGATGAAAAACTAAATGCTTTGCATTACCGTGTGAGTTTTGTGCACCATAATTGCGAGAGAACGATTGATTTTACTTTCTCGATTTTGCATGATTCTTGATATTCTTGAGTGCATACTTGATGTGGATATAATAAAGGCCTTGTTGTTTATTTTTAATTTCAGCCACTTAGCCAATAGTTAACCCTGTTGTAAATGAATGATTGAATCCCTTGCACCCTCTTGAGCCTAAATGTGAATGAATTTTGTCATTAAACCCTGAGCTAAATGCAAATGCTAATGTTGTGCACCCTATCTTAGGTTATAAGTGAGCATTGTTATGGATCGAGCTAAATTTGTTCCAAATTTAGGGGAGTGTCTTGGGTAAATTCTATTATAGGGAGATGAGTAACAATTACACATAAAACCATAACTACATTCCTTGGTAGTGCCTAAAAAAACTGAAAGCAAATGTATATCAAGGAATCCATGTGTGATGTTAAGTGTGGCATGATAATAAAGGTTTGATGGTTACGAAAATAGATAGGGAATGGGTGAATGCTCTCCTAGAACCTAAGTGTTTGAATCTGAGAAAAACCATGATTTCCTTGTTAACCCGACCATGTTACAAGCCTAATAAAGTCCTTAGTGATCCATATTATGTGTGTGATTGCATTGGATGAGATGATGTGCAAATTTGAGAATTGTAACTTCAATTGGTTTGAATGAAATACATATAACTGAAACACTTGTGTGCTTGAGAGAAACACTATCTTTTTGAGGTGTGAAACATGGTTGATCTTCTTTGATACCTGTCATACTTGCTAACTTATGTCCCCCCCACCCACCCCCCCCTCCCCCCCACCCCCCCAAATTTCAATAACATTATTATTAGTATTTGTTTATCATTTGTACTTTGTGTTCAATTTTTTATAGACTCTAAATTATATATTTAATCAAAAATTATAATTTTTTTCATTTTTATTATTAGTATTATATGTTATTTTTTTATATTTTATTATTCTCTCTTTTTGAAGTATATATAAGTACATTTTCAATAAAATACATTTTCACTTAAAATACATTTTGAAATCCTAAAATGTTTTAAAATGCTTTTTGATTTGGCCATTAAATTATGTTAGAGATCACTTTTGTTTTATGTTTGCATTATAGGCCACCAACTTTTTTGTAACTTAATAATTTAATATTTGGTTATAATTATGTGTTATTGACATTATCGTTATTTTTTTATTTATTTTAAAAGTATTGCACAATAAGATTGAAACGTTAAAGTGACAATAATATAAAATTAACATGGAAAAAAACCATATAAAGTACATGACAATATTAAAACATGAAAAAAAAAATAATACAAAGTACATGAAAATGTTAAAACATGCGGAAAAAATGTAAACCCATTATTAATCAATCATAACTATATCTGTGATGCCTCGACGAAGTCCCACATGGCCGGTCCCAGTTTCTAGCTGCCCTATCAGGATTTCTTCTTCTACGATTCGCCCTTTTATCCACTTGGTCAGTCTCGGCAGAGAAATCATGACGTAAATCGACCCCTAATAAGTCGTCCATGTCAAGTACATTTCCAGGTACATTCCACGGACGAGCAAGTGGGACATTTGGGGTCGATAGTTCACCACTTTGGAAAAATGAAGGAGTTCCCGTTGAAGGAGGAGAGGACCCAAATATGCTGCCAAACTATACCCTGGTTGAAAATCATGTTGGTATGAATACATCGGTGGCATCTGCGACGGTTCTTGGGTGAATGTCGACGGTGTGTAATACATTCCATGTTGTCGTTCTGGCATCGGAGGCAAACTGTACATTGCTACATCAACAGTTTCCCAACGTCGCACTAAGCCTCGAGTCTCCACACTTCGCTATAGTATATTAAACTGTTGATGTTCAAATTGTGGCTGAGAAGGGGGAGCATCTTCATGTGCCTCAAGTATCCTATACTCTTTGTCAGACAAAAGAGTGATCTTCTCGATACATGACAGTAAATCTTCAAAAGTACAAACCCTTCTCCCAATAGGCGACAACATAAAATGTAGTGTTTCGGCGATTTCACCCTGCATAGAAAATAAAGGAATAGTTATTAAAATAATCTTCAATAAGCGCAACATTGTTTTCTAAATTATAATGAACAATGTATACCAATAGTCCTCTTTTTGCATGTTTTGGGTCGACATAAACTTTTGTTTTACGCCTGTACCACCTCATATATTCAGAGTTCAGACTAAGGGTCTCTGTTTATGGCGGTGTTTGCTCTACTCTCCTTTCATAGCTACTATTCCATTCATTAAGCGCAGGTTACATTAGTCGCATCCAATTTTTTCCTTCCTTTCCCTTTAATGTCAAGTCATGTATGTTGTTGGGTTGCATTACTGGGCCTGGAATCGGCTGGTGCCACTCCACTTTTTGAAAACAAATAAGTGGTATGATACATGTCCATAATACAGACCCAAAAAAACAAACTTGACTCAAATTCATTTCCACATGTCCAGAATAAGGGACCCAGACAAACTGCATATAAAAGTTAAATTTAATAAATTAATTAAGAATTACAACATCATTTAATAAACAAACGTCAAAATTGTTACCTCGTCGCGTTTCATGACATCTAATTTACGACAAAAATCAAGTAAATTGTCATTGCCTATGTGATGAAATTCACCTCCCAACCATTTTCACAAAAAATTAAATAACAAAATAAAATGTTACATAAAATAATGATTAACATCAATCAACCATATTTATTAATAATCAATTCAAATTAGTAAAGGAAAGTATACCTGAAGGCAAGTGGTGTGTTTTGTTGTTGTGGAGGAATAACTGATGGGGCTAACGTTGGGCATCGTTCCCATGCCCATAATTGAATCAAGAGAGTGAAACCGCCTATTGATTTAGCATTATAGTCCGTTGCGATGAACATCTCTCTATAAAGGTTACCCAACAGAGCAGCTCCCCATGCATAACTGCTACACTCTCTAAGGTTTCTCAAAAACTGCAAATATCTCATTGGCACCCTTTTGCTGCTTTTGTCAACAAACATCACCCCACCTATGAATCTTAAGATCCAAGCACGAGCAAATCTTTCAAGCCCTTCTTGGTTGCATGTAAAATCATGAATATTTGCGAAATGAGAAGCCAGCCAACTCAATAAAAGTGAGTTCTCATCAAATGCAGCATCGTCAGGCATGACACCCAATAATTCATGATACAACTCAAACCAGTCAATATTTGTATTTCCAATTAAAGGTCTTCCATCCACAGAAATACCAAGTAGCACAGAAACATCTTGAAGTGTAATATTTGCCTCCCCACACTTCAAATGAAATGTATACGTTTCTGGCCTCCACCTTTCAATAAAAGCATTAACTAATGCTCCATTTACTTTCAACTGCGCGCCAATTTCATTATCGGGTACAAACCGAAACTTGTAATAGAGGAATAATTTCGTCGGGCGGTGCTTCTCTATGATTGTACAGTGGTGTAGCTCGTCGGATTTTTAACATCCTATCATCAGCACCATTCCAAATATGCTGTGATATATGTTTTTTTTGCATCCACAATAAATCATCCTCTAATGGTCCAGATGCCTCATCATACTGAATATTCTAAAAAAATACATAATTTAAATTTTAGAAATGAACATGTAATTTAAGTAAATGAATTATAATGACAGTAAATTGAAATAAAAAATTTCTTCAAAATTATTTTTTTAATATATAATGTCGAAGGTAGGTTAAAGAAATTTGATTTTATGAATTGTACGAGATACATGAAATAATAAAAAAGAAAACACACACACACACACACACACATATATATATATATATATATATATATATATATATATATATATATATATATAGCAGCAATTCAGGAAAGTGGAATGAGACTTCATTCTGCTTATAATTGATACTATAGGCCACTTCACATTGAGGAATTTTTTTTTTAATTTTAACTTTTTATTTTAAAAGTTATTAATTATAATTTAGAGTTTGATTTTAATTTTAAACTATTGATATATTGTATCAAACTCAATATGCCTTTATTTTTTAAATACGCCCAATAACAATATTACAGTAATATTTATTATCAATCTTAATTAAAATTATATTCTAAAAATTAAAATTATAAACCCAACAACAACAAAGTCTTACAATTACAAATAACATAAATTATAATTAATATCATTAAATATTAACAAAAATAATAATATAATATTTAAATAAGAAATCATAAATAACAATATTATTATCTATAATTATCTTCAACAATAATTAAAATTTTTATATTATTATAAAATAAAAAATAAATCTAACACACAATAAAACTAACAATATTTATTTCTACAAACAAATTCACTAAAATACATAAAATGCCTACTCTATAGTTGTCTTTCCAACTGCATTATATCTGTTTTTACCAACTGCAATCTTAGCCCTTAAAATAATAAGTTTGTATTGTAAAACAATAACAGAAACCATTGGATCGAAACTGCAACCGCAGTTTATATTTGAACTCCAGTGGATTCAAATCCAGAAAATAACAGAGGCAATCATCAACCTCATGTTTGACCAACGACTGTAAAAGAAAGTTCTCGATAAAACTTTGATCAGGTAAATACGTGTAGGAACTAGAACATATAGAAGCAATCACCCCCTCATGTATAACCAATGGGCAATGGCTATAAATAGGCAACGATGATTCACAAGTGAAGCAGGCCTTGCCACAGCAACTTAACAGCCATACCGTTCATATATCTCTTTGTATTACTATTATTCTATTGAAAAAAAAAATCGTCTTACAATATCTACTAGAGAAAGAGTTTAAAAAATATATAAGTAGAAATAACTCTCATCTTATAAAATTGTATGTATTCAAATCATTAAAATACATTAAAATCGATACTCCAGCCCCAAAG
The DNA here is from genome assembly GCF_000004515.6 of Glycine max. Classification (NCBI taxonomy): domain Eukaryota; kingdom Viridiplantae; phylum Streptophyta; class Magnoliopsida; order Fabales; family Fabaceae; genus Glycine; species Glycine max. The sequence goes on from NC_038248.2 coordinate 10,438,891, forward strand.
TTGAGTGAAATAAAATAAGATCTCATATTTAATAGGTTATAAGCTCGAAACCTCATTCATCTGTTTAAAATGAGATAAATATTAGTACGTCTCTCTTTACGTCTTTAGACTTTTCCTATCTTAAGTTGGGATATTATTCTCTGCCCTTAAATTTTCCTTAATAAAAAAATCCAAACACTCCAAAATTTTCCTGTGTTTTGTGGTCTATTCATTCTAGGATATATGGAAATAGGTAACATATCAACTTATTGTTAAAAAGAACAATGACATACAAATTTTAGAGAGAATGTATTTTTTCTTAATATTCAAATTCAACTACTGCAGTTACAAAGTTACAATATATAGACTACTGTAGTTACAATATATATTTAAAACTACTCCATATAACTATTCCACATAACTCCTATTTACAAGAAACTACCACTAACTTCTTAACTTCTATTAACTTCTATTTACACGTCAACATTTCCTCCCTTAAACTAAAAAGAAAAACAAACATTTAGTTTATAACTGACGCATCAACCATTCCCAGCATACTTCGTAATTTCAAGAATTGTTTTAACTCTTGAGAGGTTTTGTCATTATGTCTGCAACCTGTTCTTGAGAATTACAGTAACTCAACTCCACAATTTTGTCTTTGGTCAAATCTCTAAGAAAATGAAACCTTATATCAATATGTTTGCTTCTGCCATGAAAAACAGAATTCTTTGATAGTTGTATAGTAGAATTATTGTCACATTGAATCAAAGTACTACTTTCCTCCTTATGACCAAGTTTCTCTAAAACTCTTCTCAACCAAATACACTGACAGGCACAAAACGCAACAGCTATGTACTCAGCCTTAGTAGTAGACAATGTCACTACAGGCTGTTTTTTAAAAGACCATGAAACTGCTCCAGAACCAAGTAAGAATACAAAGCTAGAAGTGCTCCTACGATCATCGAAATCACCAGCAAAATCACTGTCGGTGTAAGCCACCAAATTTGTGCAACCATCCTTTTTGTAGAAAATTTCAAGCTCAGTTGTACCTTTCAAATACCTTAATATTCTTTTTGCTGCAAGCCAATGAGATTCAGCTGGGCAAGACATGAATCTACTAATAAGACTCACTTCATACATCAAATCAGGTCGAGTTGCAGTCAAGTACATCAGACTGCCAACTACCTGTTTGAACAAAGTTTCATCAACTTTGGTTCCTGCTTCATCCTTTGACAATTTCGTGCCTGGAATAATAGGATTCTTCACTGGATTGGTTATATCCATTCCAAACCTTCCTAGAATTTCATGAGCATACTTTCTTTGACACACAAAAATCCCATCTAAACTTTGTATTACTTCAATCCCGAGAAAATATCTCATCCTCCCCAAATCAATCATGTCAAATTCCAACATCATGGAATTCTTAAAATCATCATACATACTTTTATCATTTCCAGTATATATTAAATCATCAACATAAAGACTTACTATTAAAATTTTACCTACTTCCTTCGACTTTGTGAACAGTGTGTGTTCACATAAACACCTTTCAAACCCTTCTCGAACAAAGTAAGCCTCTATCTTGCTATACCACGCCCTTGGTGCTTGCTTCAAGCCATACAATGCCTTTCTTAGCTTGTAAACTTTGCCTTCTTCACCTTTCTTCTCATATCCCAATGGTTGTTGCACAAAGATTTCTTCATTGAGTTCACCGTGAAGAAATGCACTCTTTACATCTAGTTGAAAAACATCCCAATTGTTTTGTGCTGCCAAAGCAAGTATTAATCGAATGGTGTCAAGTCTAGCAACTGGAGCAAAAACTTTAGTATAATTAACTCCATACTATTGTGCATACCCCTTCGCCACTAGCCTTGCTTTGTACTTGTCTACCTCTCCTTTCTCATTAAGTTTGGTCTTGAAAACCCACTTAACTCCAATTGGCTTCACCCCTTTCGATAGAATAGTTAACTCCCAAGTCTTGTTCTTTTCTATTGACTCTATCTCTGCCATCATTGCATCCCTCCACTTCTTACTCTTGACAGCTTGTTCAAATGTAAGTGGGTCATCTTCAGTGAGCATTATCATAGCATTCAGACCATCTTCATCTGACAAACCTTCACCTGTTACATAGTTTATTGCCCAAGATGGTGGTCTTCTTACCCTCCCTTCATTCAGAATTGGTGAATCATTTTCAGTTGATTCACTAGAAGAAACACCAGTTTCACTTGAGTTTTCTTGTATCAACATCACTGCCTTCTCCTTCAATGTTACCTTCTTCTTCATTGTTTTCTATTCCTTCTTCCATGTTATTCTCATCGCCATCATCGTTCCACTTTAAAACATCTGATATGCATTCTTCATTGCTTTTGCCCCAATTCCAGCATTCATCTTCTTGAAAAATCACATCCTTGCTAATGATGATTTTCTTGGAAATTGGATCATATAATATGTATGCCTTTGATTCATCACTTACTCCAAAGAAAACACACTTCTTGCTTTTTTCATCTAATTTGCTTCTCTTCTGGTCTGGGACATGTGCATGAGCTACACACCCAAAAACTCGAAAATAATCAACCATTGGCTTCACATTGCTCTATGCCTCTTCTGGAGTTTTGTTCTGCACAGCCATAGTAGGACATCTATTGAGGATATGCACACTCCATTTTACAGCTTCGGGCCAAAACATTTTAGGAACCTACTTCTCAGCTAACATAGAACTCACCATGTTCATTATCGTTCTATTTTTCCTCTCTGCAACTCCGTTTTGTTGAGGAGTATAGGCTACAGTCAATTGTCTACTAATGCCTTGATTTTTGCAAAATTCTACAAACTCATTTGAGGTAAATTCACCACCTCTATCTGTCCTCAAAGAAGAAATATATGCACCGATCTCTTTTTCAACATGAGCTTTAAAATTTCTAAACATGGAAAAAGCTTCTGATTTTTCATGTAAGAAATAAATCCAAGTTTTACGAGTGAAATCATCAATAAAACTTAGGATGTACCTCTTGTTGCTATTTGATTCTGGTTTAATATGCCCGCATATGTCTGCATGCACAAGTTGTAACTTGTTTGATGCTCTCCATAAACTCTTCTTAGGCATAGAGTTTCTGTGTTGCTTTCCAGTTAAACATTCTATGCATATCTTCTTTGGAATCTTGACCGAAGGCAACCCAATTACCATCTTCTTATCAAAAAGTGTCCTCAATCCGTTATAGCCTAAGTGACCAAACCGGCAATGCCAAATATGAGATTCATTTTCTGATACAATTTGGAAACACGAAGAAGCTTTTGGTATCATGGTAGCCAACACAGAAAACATTCTATTTCCACTCATATCTGACTGCATAATTAATCCTTTCTGAGAATGATATACCCTACACTTCTCATGTTGAATCAAAATAGTTAAGCCTTTTTCTTGAAGTTGCCCTATGCTCAATAGATTATTCTTAAGTTCAGGAACATAATAGACACCAGAAATTGCCTGAGTAAATCCATTCACTTGCATACGAATGATACCTTTTCCCACAACAACCATTCTGGTGTTATTGCCAAGTTTTACAGTTTGGCTAAAGCTTTCATCCAGTTCTGAAAACCACTCCTTGTTTCCAGTCATATGATTGCTGCAACCGGAGTCAAGGAACCACACTTCTTCTATTTTGTCTTGCTCCAATTCAACATAAGACATTAATAACAATTCTTCATCTTTTTCCTTCTCTAATTCAACATAATTGGCATTTTTCTCCCAATCAGGACATTCATATTGATAGTGTCCTAACTTGTGACATTTAATTTGAAACATTCAATAACAGCTTTATTGAATGATTGTCTTCCCCTTCCTCGACCTCCTCTGAATGAACCATTACCTCTACCTCTACTTGCTTTGTCTTCATGGGAGATCTTCAGAACCTGCTCTTCTTCTCCACGACTTCTCATCCTCTGCTCATGAACAAGAAGACTACTTTGAAACTCATCAATAGTCATCATGTCTAAGTTGTTGGATTCTTCAATTGAGCATACCACATAATCAAAATTTGAGATCATTGATCTCAAAATCTTTGCAGTAATGACTGTTTCACTCATACTTTCACCATGAGCCTTCATTTTGTTGGCTATGGTTAAAGTACGAGAAAAATATGCATTCACTGTTTCTCCTTCCTTCATTTGAAGAATCTCAAAATCTTTGCGTAAAGCTTGCAGTTGAGCTCTTTTGACCCTAGTTGAACCTTGAAATTTTTGCTTCATTGAATCCCATATATTTTTTGTCGTGTCCCTCTTGAGGATTGTTTCAAGGACTTCACGATCTATTGTTTGGAAAAGGTAATTATTTACCTTTAAGTCCTTCAACTTCTGCTCCTCGATCAATTTGCATTGTGTCTCCGTAGGCTCTATTCCATCTGCCACCATCAATATCCCATTCTCAATGAGATCCTAATATTCTTTGGAGCGGAGAAAATTCTCCATCAACATTGCCCAATGATCATAATGACCATTAAACCTTGGAATTGCAGGCTGCACGAAACTGCTACTCCCACCTTCTGCCATTCTTCTCAACTCGTTCTACTCGAAAGAAAGAAAAACTGCAGTTTCTTTCTTGACTCACACTCACTGTTTTTCTCACATGCACTCAATATCAGACCCCTACAATGGAGCTCTGATACCAATTGTTAAAAAGAACAATGACATACAAGTTTTAGAGAGAATGCACTTTTTCTTAATCTTCAAATTCAACTACTGTAGTTACAATGTTACAATATATAGACTAGTGCAGCTACAATATATTTAAAACTATTCCGCATAACTACTCCATTTAACTACTTCACATAACTCCTATTTACAAGAAACTACCACTAACTTCTTAACTTTTATTTACACGTCAACACTTATGTGGTCTATTTATCAACTTAATCATGACCACTTAGATATTAATTTTGACTCTTTTTATTTATAAGAATAGAAGATAAAAAGTTTATAATAATTTACATATTCGACTCAATCAAATAAGTTAGGTCTTTTGATTAATTTTGACCTATTTACTTACTTTATTTAACAAACTAACATATAAGTGTTGAGAACTTATGAACGATGGAAGTTTTCTGAACTTGAGCAAAGGATTATATATATATATGGAGTGAGGAGAGAAAACATCACAGAAAGCAAGTTTTGCACACCAAAGTACTCATTCATTAATAGCAATATATAGATTCTTCACAACCACGCACCACTCTCTTGGTATATATGGAACACGTATATAACCCATATTACTTGGTGGTGGGGCGCTTCATACTTTTATTTAATACACAAACATAACACGGGTAGGGATGAAAACCACATCACACGAAGATCACATAGCTGTTAATAATAATAACAACACATGCAACATAAAACCACGCACATGAAGTGTAGTGGCTTCCTCTTCGTTAGATTGGAAACGCCTCAATGATGGAAGGAAGAGCGTTGATCTTGATGATGTTGTAACGGGCGAAACCTGTTTCTTTGAACAGCCACTTCCAGTTCTCTTCCGTCCTCTCTTTGCCGCCGGCGTTGTGAGCGAGAAGCATCATGTCAAATGCAATGCCAACGTCGGTGAAGAGTTCGTTGCCTTCGGGCCGCAGCACGTGATCAACGATGATCACTTTCCCTGTTTTCTCTGGTATTGCCTTCCTGCAGTTCTTCAAGATCTTGACGCAGTGCTCGTCGCTCCAGTCATGCAGAATCCACTGCATATATATATTCACCCCAAAGAAAAAGTTTTGACGGGTAAGTGCCCAAAATACTTGACGTGTAATAAAAGACTTCACCATATATCATATACTTGAAAACCCCACTAATTATATATGTTTGATAAAAAAAAATTGTGTTTTTATTTCTTTATTACTACCATATAACAATATAGGATTTAAATTCACTGCAGTCAGTCATAGTTATGTTCACCTAATTTTAATCAAAATGTAGAAGTTTGAACAAATTATTTTTCTTTTAAAATACTTAATTAACCTTCATTGTTTTTCTTTATTTTTTTTCATTTTATTACTTCATATCACTTGTCGTGTTTATATTTTTTTATTTCTCTCTCTCTTGATCACTCAGTAAGTGTTAACTAAATATTGAAAAAAAAAGTATTTGAACACCCAAAAATGGCACCTTGAGAGAAAGATAGAGAGAGAAGAGAAAGAAATAATGATACCCTAGATAAATGTGATACGATAAGAAAAGAGAAATTAAGAGTATTTGATATTTAAAAATATTAAAATATTGGGACTCAAATATTTTGAGTGTCCAAATTTCACCTTTTCCAAAAGTAGTGTGTTTGGAGTGTTATAATGCCCTTAGCACATGCAATTTAATAAGATATGGTATTGATAGTTTTTGATACCTTCATGTAAATAGCATCAGCATCTGGAATGGACACGAACATGTCACCTCCAACATGGGTGATTCCATCATACTTAGGAGCAGTGGCAACCACATGAGGCAAGTCAAAGTTGATGGCATTGATGTGAGGATAAGCCCTAACAATCTCAGAAAGAGACCCTCCAATGCCACCTCCAACATCAACCAAGGACTTAATCTGGTTGAACCCATCTTTGTACCCAGTGATCACAGCCTTGGACACAACCCTAGCAGTGCACACCATGCCCTCATTGAACAATCTATTATACTCAGGGTCCAAACCTGTCATCTCAAATTGCTCATGGCCATGGCACTTAAAGAAAGCAGTGCCATTTTTAGTGCCTTCTCTAATAATCTCACTAATGTAGTGAGCAGGGTTCAGGTGAATTGGGTGGTTCTCCAGCAGCAACATGGGTGCTAGGGTCATTTTTGTGTCGCGGAGGATCCACTTCGAGGCACGTGTCAAGCCGTAGAGGGTCTCTCCAGTCTCTGATTGTTCTGCACTGAAGATCTTTCTACGTACCATCACTCTCATCACTCTCTGTAGAAGAGAGGCATCTGGGGAGGGTGCATCATCTATGTTCTCCACGATTTGTGACAAGGATAGTGGTTTCCCATAACGGTCTATTATGTCGGCTATGCGCAGCTCTATGACGGATTTCAAGGCCACGGAGTCCGTGAAGCATGTCATGTACCTCCATATTTCAACTTGCCCTAGCAATGAGTCTTCCTCCTCCTTGCTCATACCCTGATGGCAAATATAAGCAAACAGAGATGTAAGAATATATAAAATTATTTCTTTATATATTATTATTTAATCACAAATAGTTATATATTATAAATGATTTAGTTTTATATTAATTACTTAAAAGTTATTCATTTCTTGTTGACTAAAACTTAGTTTAGCTCATATATAATATAAAGTTAACAGAAAAAAAAAAGGTTTTGATGGTATTATGTGCATGACATGAACCCAAATGTACAAAATGTACGTGTGTTTCAAATAGAGACGCATCCAGCAGCGTGAAAATAGTGTATAGAGAACTAATGGATGCATCAGCATTTTTCTGTCTGCAAATTGAAGAACAAATCCATCTATCTCGGCCTTTTCTTATTGTCATTAAAATAGAAATGAAATTATTAAAAGCTTGATTTTCTTTTCTTTTGCTGATCTATCAATATTGTTATTAATTATTAAAAAAATGTAATAACGGCTCACTCTCTTTTTATGTTATGTGTACACTAGGATGTTATATTAACATAATCTGCTATCCAGGGGTGGCGTATGACTTTAGTGTGCCATTAACATGGCCCTTCGAAGAATCAGTAAAATTGTGTAACTCCGGCTTAATACTGTCACAATTTTATTTTTACAAACAACTCGAGAGAAGCATATGATATTAACTAGCAGAATCATATAGGGATCAAACTAATAATTCATTTGAAATACTAGTTTATTATTTACATAATTAATAATCTATATTATTTATAAGCAACGATCAAATTTTTGTATAAGGATGTAAACAAATTGAGAGAATTTACAGTACTTAATACTTTAAATTTGACTAATAAGAAAACATGATAAATGCTTCATTTATTTATATGAGAAAAAATATAAATCCTAACCAATTTCTTAGTTTTTCATCTCTTTGAATAATTTCTAAATTTATCAGATAGTATTTGGCAAACACTTATATACACACACACATTCATAGTCATATTTATAGAAATTATATCTAAGTTTGAAAAATTCATTGTGATCTGAAATCATTAATATTTGGAAGTCATATTAAATTTTTATTTATTTTTAAGTGGGAGTACTAATTTAAAAGAATAAAATTCTTTTAACACCTACTTTCTTTGTTTATGAACTCATATTTGAAATCTTATCTAAAAAATAAAACAAAAATAATCTTACTACGCACTCAAACCAATATACAATATAGGTGAAATAACATTTAACAGTGTTTGTACATGTAAGCTCGAGCATTTTTAAATAAATGAGTCATAATTCTTCTTTAAATGAATGAGGTGTTTAAAAGCTCTTACTTATTTAGAGCAAAAACTTAAAGACCAATCAATTAATAGTTTGCCTATATGTAAACATCTGTTTTTGATTACCATTCAGATTAATTTGCCGGTGTTAGCAAAACTGACAATCCTGTGCGTAATTTTAAAGAAAACAAATTCTAAAACTCGGTATTTGTTGTATATGACCATGCATCCCTCGATAATTTAGTGTCTAGGCCGGATTATCACTTCACAGCGCTCTACACATATTCTTCGGGGAAAAGAAAAATGAAAATTAGGTGTTTACACAAATTTTTCTTTTGTTCCAAAAATCTGACGTGAAATTACCAAGAAAACATAACTAATTAAAAGCAAAGAACCACATAAGTACTTCTTCCTAAGCTAATTCCGATGTAGTACTACAAAACAAGGTATTCAATCCAATTCCATTAGTAACTCCCCAGCAGGCAATATATTACAACGTTGTGTTTGGGGATGCGATGATAGTTCCATCCGATTAACCTCCGGCTTCGCTTCATTTTGAACGAAAACATAAAATCCGATCAATAGGGACTGTAAAAAAATAAGGGAGGGGGGGGGGGGGGGGGCCCGGGGGGGGGGGGGGGTTAAGGTTTACTACTCATTAATGGGTTAAAAAATGTTTCTATAAATTCGATGAAACTGGAATTGTTCAGTCTATTAAATAGTATTTTTTATAAGAAAAGTCTATTAAATAGTTTTTTTTTTAAGAAAAGTATATTAAATAGTTAAATATGATAGTTTAGTGGAATAAAAATGAAAAAACATTTTCATAAAAAATTAGGGGCAGATCCCACAAAAATCAAGTCTTGAGAAACTTCAAAACTTATTTGAAACTAGAAAGCAAAAATTACATATTAACTTTTTTGACTGAAAAAAAATACATATTAATCGATGTATAACTCATTATTACTGATTATTTTTTTGTTGTTAATAGAGTTTCGTTGGAGAAATAAGAAACGAATAACTTTGGTAAAAGAAAAAAAACGAATAACTTATCAATTCTTTACTCATTTAAGTTATATTTTTATACTCGACCTATTATGTAATAAATCATAATTAATTTTTTGTAAAAATAAATCATAGTTAATTGTCAATAAACACTATTTTAGGGGCATTGTATTTATTGTATACATCATAGTTTGTATAAAATAAAATATTTTGAAACATTAAGATTTTTTTAATTTGATTATTTAGACGTACTCATGAAATTAAATATTTTGAAGACAATAAATAAAATTCTTAACCTGTATAGTAATATACAATTTGAATAGTTTGTATAAAATTTTAAATTCAAACTTTAAACATATTTTAATCAGTTCTTCAGTTTTTCATGCATCCCCGTGAGCGGGTTGCTAGTAACCATGAAAAGGTAATTTGGTCGCATATATGCATATAAAAGTTACAAGTTCTTAGTAAAAACATCCCTTCCTCAAAATAATCAATATGTGAAAAGTTATTGCCACAGGTTCACCAATAAAATCACTTTTGTGCAAAAACATTGTGCCTGTTTGATGATCCATATGTTTTCTGATGCTTAGAAGATCTATTGAAGTAAGTTTGAAAAACGACTCTGTAATGACTCTTTTTTTCCAAATTGTTTACAAAATTTACTTTTTAAAATAAAAAATAAAAACTAAGAGAGATTTTCTCTGAAAAATGACATGATTACTACAAACAGAGTTTTTTTTTAACTCAAAGTTCTCTTTTAGGGAAAAATCACCTTTTCATTATAAAAAATCTCCCGACAAAATCTTCATAATAAAGTATTTTATAAAGAGAATAAATTAATTTTATCACACAAATAAGATTTCACAAGAGGTGGTTACACAGTGGTCAACAATACTACTTGTTTGGTTTTCCCCTTCCCTTAAATACATATAAAAGATCCAAAATCAATGCTTGACACTAAATATTCCCCTCCATGAAAGAAATATTTGCAATCACCGCCATACATAATCAGCAATTTAAGCTCAATGGTGCCCTCTATGATTGCAATCACAGTTCAAAAGAAATTCCATTTCCAGAAGAGTTTCTCAAAGTCCTTATTCTCTCATATGCATTGCTGCCTAGCGAGAGAAGTATAGAACTCGAACTGGAGAAGGCAGGGTAGTACTGGTCCAGGGCCACAAACCTCATATATTCAAACCTTAGATCACTGATTAATTAACAAAAGTTTGAATAATATGCCAAAAAATTAATCAATTTATAACTGACAAAACTGTAAAGAAACTAAAAAGACTTTTTTTTTATGTAACAATGCATGCAAATTGTCCCAAATTTAAAGAAACAGAAAGAATATGTCAATGATCAACTATACTCATCAGAAATCAGAAAAATATGTGGTTGCTTCAACAAGAAACATCAAAATGACTAGTAATTTTTAAAAATTGATGCATATTATAATGGTTTTGGCTCAGTGTCAAAGGGGGCATCAATCACCAATGAAAGCCAATGCCTATGACAAAACCCACCATAAAGGCATATCATACTCTTAAGCCTTACCTCTATCTTTCCCTATAAAATGTAAGATGCATATTAGCACAATAATTAACCCAAATTACTAATAACTGCTGGTCATGTTGTACTTTACTAAGTTTATTAAACAAAATACAAATCTTTTGGATCTGTATAGTGAGTTCACTGTGCATTAATCTCTCTATTTAGGGTAACTATCAAACAGTTCTAATATATAATATTGACACATATATAATATAATAAATAACATGTGAATTCCTCTCATGACTTTGTGGTTTTTAGATATCTTCTCAAACCATCAAAGTGGGGGTCGAACATGATATCAAATAAAATAAAGGGTACATACTCCACAAAATTACATAAACAGGCAGAGAGAGAGATACAGTAATTAAATTTCAATTCCCATTATTAAGATTATTTTAGTGATGATTAACCATACAGTTGGCTCTATTTCTACGCACCTTGAACTCCAAAGGTGGGGAGTCATTGAAAAGAACAGTCTCCATATTCTGTGGAATTCTAAGCAAAGAATCAAGAGGTTTCAACTTGGTGCTCAGTGCAGGAAGCCTTTCCCTTACTCACAACAAGGCTTCCAGTGAGTGAGTTCAGTGGGGTGTGTGAAACTGGCTAGGAAATGAACGGTTAATAAAGATGATAAGGTAGCATGATGTGTGCGGTTGAGATTCACCACACAGGTTTCCAGGAATGAGCAATTGAATTATTGAGAGGCTATGATACTATGTGATGGATGAGTGTGTGGTTCAGATCAGAACCAATAAAGTTTGTGTTCTGCTTTAGAACAACATTATTGGTACTGTAAGGACACATTAACCGTGAAATGCAGCTTTCATGAATTTCAGCCAGATTTTATGCATGATATTGGAAAGTGACTCAGTCCAATGTCTCTTCTATGGTACAGTTTTCAAAACATTATTATTGATAGATTATGCCTTTCTTCTATCACAAAGTTTTAAAATAAACATTGTCATTGATAGATTATGCTAATCTTCTATCAAAGACTTTTAAAATAAACATCATTATAGATGGATCATGCCACATGTCTATATGGGATAGCTTTGAAACAAACATCATTGTTTTTTTATTTGTAGGAATTCAAAATAAATACTAATAACTCACGCATTATTTTCAACTAACTGAGTGAATCCTCTTGGTACAAACATCATTGTTTATAGATTATGCTACTCACTTATTAGCTCAGATTTGAAATAAACATTATGTGCCAACAAGCATTATTATTGATACATTACTTCTATAATGAACAAGAAGACTCTTTTATAGCATGTGTAAAATACAGAAGAACTTGATCAGCATATATAATTAAAGACAAACCTGGTTGTCACATCTCCAATTTTGTACCATCTGAATATTGACACGTTAGAGCAACAGAACATACTAAGTACAAACCTACGCCTTCAATAATGCAAAAGGAATTGGTCTTTTTAGCAATGATATTAACAGATACCAACTACCAATGGAATCAATACCACATGGTGCAATGATGAATGTGACTACTTGTGTCACTTAGTGTTTTTGTTTTCTTATGATCAAAGTGAAACGACAGTGTAAGGGATTGTGACCACAATTGCAGTTACCTCTGCAATTTTCAGCAATTTTACTACCAACAAGAAGAGCAATGCAACTACAATTTAAGACCTTGTCCTAAACAACAGAGACAAATTTTGTTAGGCACACATATACACCTACCGTGGTTATGTTCTATGGGCCTGTTTGTGTTAACAGAGTGTAGATTAACCAAAACCAATAGCACATGTTTCTCTGTTTGAACTAATAAGTCTACAACTTATATCAAAAGTGAATAAGAATTCAGTTCATAGATTGGACCAGCTAAGGCCCGGTCCATCCCAGCCTTGCCCAGCCTATTCCTTCCGTTAATACAAAATCCATTAACAATTTGGGAGGGCATAGAAACGGCCTGTTACTAACTGGGCCTTAAGATCATGGGTATATATCAAAATCAGAATTTGAGACAAGCCCAAAAAAAAACATTTATAATAATATGGCCTGTATGCTATGTGTATCAATATGTGAAGTGGTAGATAGAAATTAGTATTGTCAACGAACGGAAATAAGTATGACTTTACAGCAAGTAGAATCTCTTGAAACACTTCCTAAATCTGTGGGAAAGAAATCATATTGTTGTAGAAACAAACTATCATGTGGTTTAAATAAAATGAAAGAACAAAGTAGCTTAAATGAAATAAAATTTGCATAAGAGCTACCACCAGTAAACAAGATGATTTATCATAAAATAAATATATGGGCAATTAATATCTGATGATTCATTAGGTAAGATTCATGTGTACGGAGTTAAGAATCATCTGTCACTATATAACCAAGATTAACTCTTACTCTCTCTGGCACTCATTAGATTAAGTTTCTATTGAGAGGGAGGTTAGTGTTGTTACACACAAACTGCACTTAGCATCATATAAATTAAACAAACGTTACAAAAGAGTGAAACAAAGTATCAGAGGAGAAAGTAAATAGATCATGAACTATAAGAAGAATCAGTGCTAGATTTAAGTTCACTTCCCAGAGGACTGGTATATAACAAAGTTGTTATTTACCTTTGGTAGTTGACGAGCTAAAGATTCCTCCACTTCCACAAATCTTAACCAACAATAGCATTAGCAATCGGCCACCAATCATGGAGTAATTATTAAGACAATAACAACAACAAAGTCTTGTTCCATTAAGCGAAGTCGGCTACATAGATCATATGACTTGATGCCGTTCAACTTGGTTAAAAACTAAAGCTTTAAGAATATTATTTACCATGAGATCTCCCTTAACCTCCCTTAACGACTTTTGCTCAAGTACTTCTTGATCTCCCTTTGCTCCTTTTCACCAAAATGAAAACCATGCAATCTAGTTTTCTTTACTAGTGTCTTCCATGACTTTCCCTGTACATGTCTAAACCATCCAAGATGATGCTACACAAGTTGGATTGTTTCCTGCTAACTTCACCCATAAAACAAGCATCAAGAACATGAATAAACCTTCTCTGCAATCTTCTAGGTCTAAGAAACCTGGACTAGCTAGAACAGGAAAGGTAACTTGAGATAACTTGAAAATATCTGAATCAACAAAACAAGGACAAAAGGAAAGCCATTTGAGATAACTTGGCCTGCATTCCATACCTTAGGACCATGGTGACCATCACAAGATCATTAAATTAATATCCATCAATGATCTAGGTGAAGTGCAATAGAACAACAACCAAATTAAAATATAAAGAACAAGAAACAAAGTTGAAGCTAGCACTGGTCTTCTCTATGGATAGGCTTCAAAACAAGCTATGCATCTTACCCAAATGATTCACACACACGCCTAAGGAGCCGTTGAAAGTGGCATTCCTCTTATGTGCCATACACAAGTATTATTCCACTCTTACAAGGATACCAACAAAGCTAAATCAAGCAACCAAGCCACGAGGAAAATTGAAGTGTGTGCCAATCAGAGATCAAAAACCCATCAAGTTGAGACCATGAGGAGGAGGCAGTGCAATTAGTTCAATACAGCTGTAACGTAGGTACCAACAATAACATGCATAAGATTTTTGAAGCTTTCATTTTAGGATCCACGCCAGCATGCGTTGTCAAGTTAGCAAGTTGTTGGACGTGTCCAATGTGTACGAGAGGATAAGATATCTTTGAAACGAATCTTCCCAAGTCAACAAGTATAGGTGTCGCGTCAGCATTCGGCAATCATCAGCTTCACATTCACGCTTAGGACGAGAGCCACAAGCTTCATGTTGCCCATGCCATGCCCATATGGAATTAAATCAAAGTTCTGTTTAAAACAAAGACAACTAAATCAAGATTACTTGATTATAAGGTAATATTGCCTGTAGAAAGAGTCTGACTCAATTATTCAAATAATAAGATGCATATAAATTATAATATTGTAATACTTTATATCAATTGACCTAGAATTATTTTATCTTAATTAATGATATTAAAATTGAGTCTTAATATATAATTTTGTATACTAATATAACATGTCGATTAGTGATTATACCACTCAGCAGTGATATATGTATTCTTTCTAATTTAATTAATAATATCACATTCAAGTATTAAATAAATGTGTAAGTGGGTTAATTATTCAACATAAGAGATTTATTGCCCAAATACTGTGGACTGTAGTATATATTAAAAAAAATATAGATTATTATTATTTAAAATAATTTTTAACGATATATGTTCCTTCCATTCTTGTTTGTACAGTTGTTTTAATAAAACATTTTTGTTACATTCTAATTGATTTTTATGATATGAATAGACAAATTGTTGTTTTTAATTCTCTCCTTAACATAGAACTACTATATGAATATTTAATAGTATATTTTGCATAAAAATGAGAGAGAATATATAATAAAAAGCATTGTTGTAAAATATTTTCGTTAAGTTATTCCCTTTCTTTATCTGTATGAAGAGTCAACTAAATGGAAATTAAGGAATGGAGTATTACTATTTAATTAAAACAAAATAAATCAAATAAAGGAGACAAGTAACGTTAGTCTACCCAAACATGTTATTAAATCTCAAAATTTTAGATTAAAAACCAACAATAGTTGACAAAACATAACACGACAAAGGGATAAGCCTACTTGAGAGCCTTCGAGGATAAAGAGGGCAATTCATGTTCCAAGGACAAATCAGGAAGCCGAAATTTTGGCATTCACAATAGCCTTGGAGAGTTTGAGAACGGATAGATGCATCAAAAAGGTATGATTGGGAATGCTGACCTATTACTTTTGATCTATTTTATATAAAAAAAAAAACAAAAAAAAAACTGATAATATATTTTATACTAACAATATTTTCTTATAAAACGACAGAAGATAGCAATAAGAACAATGATATACAGACTACTTCGATTTTGGGATGAAAGGAGATGGAAAAAGAGAAATATTTAATAAGAAAAAAAAGTATATATAACAAATAATTTGATAAAAATAAATAACTATAAAGAAAAATGAAAATGAGGTTTATATATATATATATATATATATATATATATATATATATATAAGAAGTCAGCTTTCACGAAACTCAAAATACCCGATTAAACGCAAAGAATCAACATAAAGATTCCAGAACATTGGGCCGAATAAATGAGCTTAAAAATACCCCTACCCCACTACAGTCATATTTTTCAAAAATAAATGTTTTTGAAAATTTTCCTAAAATTACTTTAATTTAAAATAAATTAACTAAATATATAAAATAAAACAAGAAAATAAGAGTGTTTAATTTTTGTTTCTTATTTTCATTTTTTAATTATAAAATTATCATCTTATTTTCAATCTATTTTCTATTTTAAAATATTTGTAAGAAAACACAAATGTTATTTTTTTCTATTTTTCATATAAATGTTTAAAAAATTAAATATAAAATGACCCTTTTTTAGTTAGAAAAAAAAAACAAAAAGTAAGTAAACACCCATTAAGGTGTCAATATAGATTAGTAGTCAATGTAAGACGATAATTGAAACTGGCTAGATAACACGCACTTCACAAATAGTAGTTCAATAAATGTTTTGTCAAATAAACCAAATTCACAGCAAGACTGCCAATTGCCAAGACAAATAGGTGGTTGCATTTTGAAGTCTCCTTAAATTCAATCAATACGGACATAATAACTACTGTTGCATCTTTAGGTTTTCATGGTGAAGATTAAAGTCTTTAAATATGTATATATTTTGTGTATGCTTAATTTAAAATATTTAATCGTGTATATTTGTTTTTGATTATTTCCGTTTCATATGATCATGTGTTTATATATTTGAATAGCATTTTAAAAATGAGATATTAAATTAGACAAAATAAATAAGATAAAAAATTAAAAGTGACATTTAACCTAAACAAAATATTATTTAAACTTCATTTTGGGTTCATGCATATGTAGATTTGTCCCGTTTAAGTTTCACATGTATTGTTTGCTCTTATATGTAGAATTGGGTTGAGTTTTATCAAACTAGATACTCGGTGCAATCAAAATAATTTGGGTTTGATTTGTATAATATTTTTATCAAATTCGAAATAAATCTACCAATAAATAGTGGGTTGGATCAATGGTATGAAAAATTAAAAATTATTTTATAATTAAAAAAATCTCTTATCATTTTCAAATGACACATTTTGATATAGCTCTTGAATATATGTATGTATATATATGTGCTTTTGAATAGAGTGTGTTTTAAAATTTAAATCGAATAGGCCGTTTGGACTGATCCAACTAGGATCCAGTGGTTCAGATATGTAATTAGTCCGCTATAAATCAGTGCGGCCCAGATGGGTTTATGATCGAACCACCAAATTGGACTTAACTTGACCCGGACCGGGTCGAGCTTTTACTATTCTATATTTTACGCGCGGCACAAGACGTTACACTTCAGCTGAGAATCAGATTTGCCACTATGGCTACGTGGCATTGTAGTAGCAAAAAGCAAACATAAATATTTATTTAATGACCCACGGAAAAATAGAAATATTTTAGTTTTATTAAAATAAATATCTACATCCCATAAATTCCTATTAAATTTGTATCTAAAAGATTAAAATAAAAACAAAATACTTAAAATTGAATAACAAAATATATTTATAAATTATTTATTTATATATTTATACTATTTATATTATATATTTCCTTTTTTATATTAGGTTAAGGATTACTAATTCAATTAGTGAGTTATTAATTAATTAAATCCTTTAATCATTTACATACCCTTCTTTTGAACATAAGTTGTAGAGTTATATTAGTTTGTGATGTGATTTTTATTTTTGGTTTTTTTTACGATAGTTATGAAATTTTAATTTTTTTAAATATAAATAAGTTCACATGGATTAATTAGTAATTTATTATTTAGGGGTGTTTGTAAGTCGGTTTGGATCGATTTTAATCAAATTTAGAATTTAACACAATCAAATTTTATCGGTTCGATTTGGTTTAATTTTCATAATTTTTTTAACTCAACTTAACCCAACTCATTCATGAACGTTTTACTTCAATTTAGCCAACGGATTATCCATTTAAATTTGATTTTTTTTTCTTAAAACTACTATTTTATATCATGATTCTTTTAAATATTCAATATAATTAACCCAACATTATCAATTGTCTGAAAGTAGTAAAATTGATTCATTTAGTACCATCAACATAATATTCTAAAATATACTAATACAAATAAAAACAAAACAATTGTTTTGTTGCTTCTTATCAACATGTCTTTGTGGATTTTTCTTACATTGTTGGAACACATGTCTTCTCAGGTTATAGGTTCCATAGATAGAATTAGTTGTTGCATATGATGTACTTACAAGTTGTACCATCTTCCTTGTTAATAAAATGTTCCCAAACATTAGAAGGGGTCTAGCAGTTTTTTTTTTTTCTTACCTTGTGTAAATTCAGGTTGTTGTCCTTGCCCTTGTTGGGGTGGATTTTCATGTCCTTGTGGTTGTGAAGGAGCTTATATTCCTTGCCATGATGGACTTTGAGTATGACATGGAGAGGGAGTGCTAATTGGTGAAATTGGAGATGAATCATTAACACTTCATGTACCATTTTTTCCTCCAATTGTCTCATTTGCAAATTTTAAAGAACTTATTCACAATAAAACATTACACATTTTACACCTTTATTAGAGAATTTCAAATTGATTTCAGCTTTTTTTATTTAATTCCCAAAATCTCATGATAACCGCTAATGCCTGATCCTTGATGGAATCATTCTAAGAATCAAACTCAAAATAAATAAAACAATATGCTATCCAGATAAATCAATTCCAAAGAATAAAAAAAATATGTTATTGATTTGGAATCTAAAATCTAGATGTTGCCCCTCAAAATAAAATAACTGCATCTTGATAAAAAAAAAATCTTGATCTGGATAAATATTCATATCAACGCAATATATTTTTTCAAAAACTAAAGTAGGGTTTGTGTAAATTAGAAAAAGTAATCAAATTTTATCTGGGCATCAAACAGATCAACAAATATGAATTCCAATAATCTAATCATAATAGTTACTTTGATATTGTATAGAGTTTTGATAATATTTATAAAAATAAGTTACACGCACAACACACAATCAAAAAATAAGTGGTATATAAAAAAGTTGTTAATTATGTTGGTTGGTGAAGAAAATTCTCAGAGTCGAAAGTGAATATAAAGAAGCATGTAACATGGTTTATTGTGAAGTGAAAAGATTGTTACATGGTGACTAAGAAACAAAGTGGCACGGCACACAATGTGATTCTCCTTTTAGTCCGGATTTGAATAATTTTTATAACTATTCTAAAAGTAGGTTAAATTCAAATTTTAGTCCTATATAAGAAGAAAAGATTTTTTGATTTCCTCACAACACGAGAAAATCTTTTAAAATTATTTCTTGTTATATATAAAGTAAAAATAAGATAATAATTAGACCAATTTATGAGTTATTTTTTAACGAAAGTATTTTTATTTAAAAAAATCTTCAACTAACGTTTTTTATGGATTTTTCTTATCTCTTTTTATCCTTTCCATTTTATAAAAGTTTAATTTCAATATTTTTTTAAAAAAATTATCAATTGTTATAATTAATCTTATATTACAATATAAGATATTTATCATAAATTTTAATTATATAAAAAAGCATTTATCACAACGTGTTCTTAGCTTCTTGCGGTAACTAGGTGGATTCATCCCCCAACTTATTAAATTGTTACTATTTTGTTAAAAGCAATAGAGGAAATAATGCATTATCACACTTATCAAATTATTTTTTAATTTTTAATATATATACATAATAAAATTTATATTTTAATTATGAGTTTACGGATTGGTTCGATGAGTCAATAGATTTATACATCTAAATCTGTGACTCAACCCGTACATGAACGATTTTAATTGGTTCGATTTTGACTCAAATATATAAATGACCCAACTCAAATTATTTGGATCGGTTTGGTTCATGGATGACCCATATCCGTGAACACTCCTACTATTGTTTCGATTAGTAATTCAATATCTTTATTAAGTTCAGTCTTTAAAATTATGAAACTAACCCAATGAATAGTTATATTTCTTATCTAACAAAAAAAATATACACTTTGTTTTTTTTTTCTCTTTCAAATAATTATGCTATAAACACAATAATTCATATTCAATTGCGAAGACACTACATAGTTACAAAAAGAAAATTACGCATTTTGGTTTGTGCTAAAGTGATAAACTTTTTTAAATTTTGAATAAATACAAACTCATTTAACAAAGGAGATGTTAACTTAATTCACACCAAAATGACGTTATCATGTGGTCAATTTAAAACAATTAATATGAACTAATGTAATTATTGTGACCTGTGACATATACTCGCTTCTGTAGTTGTGTAATCATGTTTTGACGTGTGTGGAATGAGTTCAACCCCAAACACACAAAAGCTGAATACTTCCTCCTTCTAGAATATATCATATTTAAGGTTTTTCATAAGTATTAAAAAATATAATTAATTTATTGAATTTCAAAAAATGTTAGTTATTTTTAGAAAATGATTGAAAACTAAATTGAAAATATTTTAAAATGTAGTTAGCAAAAAAAATGATTGAAAGCTAATTATAAAAAATTTACAATTTGTATTTATTTTAAAAAAATGATTGAAATCAAAATTATTAATATTTCAAAATGTTAGTTAAAAAAATGGTTGAAAGAAAATTTTTTAAAAATTTAAAAATGTTAGTTATTTGTAATACATGATTGAAAAGAAAATTTAAGATATTTTAAAATGTTAATTAGTTAAAAAAAATATTATGCAGATAATGGTTAGAATTAGAGGTCTCGGTCGTGTTTTAGGTCGAGCAATAAGAAAAGCCCTAGGGAGGAGACAAGCGAGTGATGATGATAATGATGCCCCCAGCGGCGAAGGCCTACCGCATCTGCCCGCATGCAACGACAGCAGGAGCGTGTTGTTGAGGATCCCCCTACGGCTGCGGAGGAATTGAACAAAGAGCAGTCAAAAGCACCTATTGAGGATCCTCCTGCTGATGTTGAGGGTTTTCCAGACGGACCCCATGACACATTAGTTCTCAGAGATTTTGAAAATCACATTGCTCTAAGAGTCTGGAATGGAGATGTATCTAATTTTTTAAAAACATAAAGCACATAGTTTACAACTTAATAATTTTTTTACCTGATCTATATTATTGTTTGTAGGAATGTCCTAAGCTGAAGTTATCTTCTCATGGAAGGAAGATGGCTAAGTTCGAGAGGCCTGCTCCATAGATTGAAGGCCTTATGGCTGCCCGTGAACTAAGTCCTTTAATCGCATGTTCCCTAGGTATGGGCAATCGAGGACTAATGTCTGCTTTTGTGGAACGCTAGCATAAGGAAACTAGCAGTTTCCATTCGCTCGTCGGAGAGGTGACTATCACCTTGGATGATGTCGCGTCATTGCTACATCTGCCTATCGTAGGGGCGTTCCACAACTTTGAGTAACTTCATGTCAACGACGTTGTCGATATGTTGGTGGAATTATTCGATGTCAGCGTTGCAGAGGCAAGAGCTGAGACGATTCAGTGTTATGGCTCTTATATTTGACTATTGTGGCTATGAGACGTGTATCAAACGAAGATTGAGGCATATCACTGGATTGTAGCAGTGCGAGCATATTTGTTGCATCTACTTGGATGCACACTATTTGCTAACAAGAGTGCCACACACGTGCACGTGGTATTCTTGGATGCACTGTGTGACTTGACGCAAAGTGAGAGTTACGCTTGGGGCGCTGCTGCACTTGTGCACATGTATGATAATTTAAATGAGGCGTTGAAGAGCATGGCGAGGAAGCTTGCAGGATATATCACTCTGTTATAGGTTAGTTAAGATATTACTATTTTTTTCATTGGAGTTGAATATTATATGTTGTCACATATTTTAATGAATATGTTTGCAAAATATATTTAGTGTTGGATCTATGAGCATTTCCCGTCCATTGGTTCCGCCCTAGCTGCCGAGGATTATGATGAGAGGAGATCGTGTGCATGCCGATCAACCTCTGGCAAGGCACTACCCGTGTCCACGTATCGCAGGCGCCTGGACAAACTGACCCCTGACGTGGTGTGCTGGATTTTGTATGGTGACCACCATTCATTTAAAGAATTTGAGGTCCTCATTATTTTCCAGCCATCTCAGATGGGGTCCCTTGACGGTCATTCACCGATCGAAGAGGGTTGTATGACAGCTTGAATACATCCAGACTATTCCGTCACATCCTGTTGTGTTTGTGGTCTCTGTTGAAGAAATGGATGATAAATGGATGCAGTTCAATGACTACATTGCACTTGTAGGGAAAATATGTGCAATGCCTAGCCAGTGTTCGTCAGATTACATGGATTTATTCTACATGATTTCGCACCCATTCATGAGTCTTGCACAACGAGAGGATCCTCCTAGAGTTTCATCGGTTCAGCAATATGACACATTTGTTGAATAGATGTGTATTAGCAACCGGTTGCGGCAACCGCACCTGATGAGGCAAACGTTGATGTGCATCATCTTCGACATGCAGTGGTAATATTTTTTTTTTGGTATTTGTGTTTGTTGTTTTCTTTTGTATTTTTATATTAACAATTGTTATGTTTGTTTTCTTTTCACTTGCTAGGATGGTTTTGTAACAATTGCTAATAAGTTGGAGAGGCTACTAAACCTGAGGATCCTAACCAAAGGAACAGAAGCCTATACTGTTGCTGAAGAATGTCTAGGCATCACAAGAAGCTACATTAGGCAACCAACTATAGGTCACAGATCAAGGCATAGGCAGTGTGCGGACGGTCATTGAAGTTGTTTTTTTTTTGCCTTATATATGTCATTTATAATTTTTTGGATAATTTATTTATTTGGTACATTTATGTATTGACAGTAACATTTGGTTATTTATTTGGTACAAATTTAATTTTTTTGAATAATTTATTTATTTGGTACATTTATGTATGGACACATTTTTAATTATGCGATATAAATTTTTGTCATTCGTTTATCGTTAATTAGCCGTTAATGTTGCTTTGAGGAATAAATTAATTCGTGCAACAAAAATAAAGCATGTAGCATCATAAATCATTCTCAAAGTTGACAACACACTGTGAACTACATGCGTATGTTTAAAAAATTGAATACTACACGTACGTACTGACATAGAAATGATTACTCAGTTGTTTTAGTTCTGATAGTAGCAATGCATGTCTAATGCAAAATTAAAGCATGACACAACATTGTTGTACTTGACAACACAGACAAATTTGCACGCGCCTATTTCTTTAAAAAATAATACATACAGTCTCAGTGAACACCATCTATATATACCACACCAACAATCTCAAAAATCACACATTCTCGGCCAATCCAAATTTAGAAACCAAAATTTACAAGAAACTATGACATTTTTGGGAGAAACAAGCAGTCAGACCATTGTCAACTCCAAATTAGCTTTTATTTTTCCAAATGGATCGATTATTCACAACGAATCTGGTGTTTATTTCCAAAGTTCCACTCCAATACCCATTTGAGTACCTAACGATTGTGGTTTTGAAACGCTAAAAAGTAGAATGCACAATACCCTTCAGCTAATTGACATCAATATTTTAATGAAATTTACTACTGGCAGCCATTTGCAGATGCAGGTAACCAATTTGGCTTTCAATCTATGCAATTGAGAAATGATGATGATGTTAACACAATGTTAATGTGTAATGATCAATACTCGTGCGTTGGCTCGATTAAGTTACTATGCATCATTGGTAGAACACCGGATGGTATATTAAACTTACTTCAAGCCACTATAACCTCTACTCTTGATGCCCTGCTATATTACAACGGGAGGTGGAACATGTCATGCCAACACGACTTTGTCGGTTACCCATTCACAGGAAAAAATACAAAAAGATTTGACATTCCTTCGGGATGTACCATCGATGGAATGAAGGATGTGATCAAGCAAGTTGCACCTCAAGGGATTCCCTCTTATGGTATTCATGAATCACAAACAGTAAGGTGATTGTTTTTTCGACAACCAGGTCATTCTGAGTATTCAGACAAAATTATCAAATTTGAAATTATTGAGCTGAAAACTGATGATGACGTGCTAAAGGTCTTAGTACAGTCTAACTACTGGAAACAATTAGGTCCAATAGAAATTTTAGCTATTTTTAGTAAACCGATAATCAAAATGGAAGACGATATACCTCGGTCGCAACATGATTCAATTCAAAATTAGTATTAGTTAATTGTAGTTTTTGATGCATTTTCTATTTGTTTCAACTATGTTGAAGTTAATGTAATGTTTAAATTTGTGCCCATTAGCTAATGAAATCGTATCTTTATTATTTTCAAAGTACTTAATTATTTCCAAACTTTTAAAAATAATGACGGGAAATAAATTATTATTTACAGAATTTTCAACAAAATTACGAATGTCAACAAATTAATTATTTACACAAACGTCAGTGGAAATAACATATTTTATGTTCATTGTTCACCTAAATCAACAAATTCAGTTTTGGGCCTAGACAAATTTGTGTAATATTGCATTCTACCTATGTACGGGGTGGACCACTACTTTGTCTGATAATGACAATGTGTATTCCACAACAACACCAATGGTGGTAAAGGACAATGGTCTCGTAAAAAAACCTGTTAGATAACGACAAATAGATTCAATGTAAGATAACCAACTACATTGTTAGCACTTATACTAACATCATAATTATGCAATTATCTGTACAAAATGATTTCCATACACATGACCAATGCATATTACGCGATGCACAGAAGAATCTGGTGGCGACTAACTTCTAAGAGGAAAAATGTCATGCTTTGTTGTCGTGAAAGAGAAACAACGATCACGTTGTATCGTGAAGCAATGACATATCTCATATCCGTAATATTCATCCACTTATCCATGGTAACCTACATGTAAAAGACAACAAATAGCGATTACTTAAGTTTTATTTTAAGAAGAATTGACATAACAATGAACTTACTCACCATAGATAATCCGTCAACAAGTAGGGAAGGCTTTAATTCCTCAAATCTCTCTATGTCACCAAGCAGGTTGATATACTCTTCCGACCAGCTTGACAATTCTTTAAGCAGATGGTTGTGCACCAATGACCATGATTCTTCACCCATACCCAATAAGGCAGTTATTGCCCAATAACCATAATTACCATCCGCTTTGACATTAATAATGTTTTCAATAAAATCCTGGATGCACGGATGAGATTGATCCAACATTGGAATATTCCATCTCTGTATTGGTTCCTTATATGATGATGCACTACGTTTCACTGAAGAATTACTATTTTGCATAAAGTGTAACACATCAACATACTCCCAATAAGACGGATCATGTTTTGTTGACTTTTGTTGTTTGGTTAACGGTTTTTTTGAAGCACCCTTGGTATTCACCTTTTCTGGAGAAGGACATATGAAGTTCATATCAGGATAAGCAATTTCTCGCAGCTTTGTCTTCAAATGTACTTTGTCACAAATATCGAGCTACTCAAAGTGTTTCGATATGGTTTCCATCTCCTCAGTTATGGTCACATATGCCTCACATAACCCTTGATCAGAAAAACTAAGTCTCCGCCAAAAAATGTGGATTGTCTCTAGTGGTATGGAGCCAACAACATATTTAGACAACTCACATGCACATGGAAGACCGCAGGTACTCCTCATGACTCATCCACCACGTGAAGGGTTTTTGCCTGCATAAGGTACACACTCATACTCAACAACAATTTGATTTAAAGCGTACCTTGATACCATGCCAAGTAGTTTTTTTGTACAATGTAACTTTAAACACATGCCCAACCATGTGCATGCTTGTCTCAAAAAATGCTTTAATCTGGGTGTGTTGAAGTGGCATCATATTGTTCATTGCTTCCTGAACACTGCATATGTCACCAAGAGAGTTTTGTAGGAGTCTCTTTAATGACCAATGAGCACTCTCAACACTACAAATGAAATATACAACATTATATAAACAATCGCAACATTTTCATTTAGGTCAACACTTAAACAAATCAACACAAAAAAAAATATTCATACCTGTTAGTGGTTATGTTTCCTAGATGCATCACTTTGTTGGTCCATGCTTTCACAAATTTTTCTTTATGCGGAATCACCCATGTTTGACACATATAGTCCACAAACATAAGTCACAGAGAGCAAACCATTTCAAAGTTTTTAAGGTACTCATCAAAAGAACTCTCACATGGACAATCAACCAAACTCCTCCAAGCCTCCATCACATAATCTCATGCATTTTGTTGAGCAACCACAGTTTTTCACTTTGCCTTCGCATTCTTGTCAATGTGGAACCGACACAACAAGTTTGTAGCATTCGGGAATATAGTTTTCACTGCATTCATCAAAGACAAATCTTTGTCGGTGACAATAACCCCGGGGAATGCATCAACTCTCATGAAAAGATCCCGAAACCGTTGTAGAGCCCAAACAACATTATTAAGACGTTCTCCTTCCAAGTAAGCAAAAGCAGCAGAGAATGTCATTCTTGTTGGTGTAACACCAACAATATCAAACAATGGCAGTTTGTACCTATTTATTTTGTAGGTACTGTCAATCAAGAAAACTAAATTACAAGAATTGGTTAACTTTACTACATTAGGATGACTCCATAACAAGTCACGTACAACATTATCATCCTTCATCCTATGCCAGTGAATATATTGATCTTGATCAAGCAGCATCATGAGTTGTTGCATTTCGATGTTACTCCCTCTTAAGGAAGAACGGTAAACATGTCTGACATTGTAAATTTGTTTGATTGTTGTATAACTGTTGGCATTGTGCTTATTCAACATCAAAAGAATATTTCTTGGCTTCACCATGGACTTCATCATATCAGCAACAACAATTTTCTCATCCTTTGTCAGTCGACCTGCATATGGATGCCCAACTAATGACTTTGCCATTTCGTGATTGTGAACCCCACAAATTAACTTCACCATCCATCCTTCTCCTCCCAAAACTGGCTTCACACACAACTTAAATGGGCATTCACATTTTCTATTGTCAGTGCATGTTCTTACCAAATCATTCTTCTTAGGCCTATACTCACCACTCCTTTTACAAGCTGTTAACATAAATGAGGCCCTTCCTTAAACACCAGTATTGATGTCTGACCTCATTATCACGACAACAAATCCAATGTCATGAGCCACCGATCAAGCCCATTGTTAAACTTCATCACGACTAGCAAACAACTATAACACAATTCAAATAAGGTCTGACATCAATAAACATTTATGTAATATAATTACTGTACCAACAACAACAAATTACACAAATACCTGAGAAGTATTAAAGGCATAAGAGCAATCAATGTGTTCTACTTTAACGCCAGCATCTTCCTCATTTTCAACATTCATGTCAACTTATTCAGACATGATACTATCATACATCTACTGTTCTTTGTTCATCTTAATAAAACATTTAACAAATTTAATGACAAAAAATTATACAATCACCTCATTTGTTATCGACACAAATATAGTTGTATGTATACAAAAATAAAATAAACATGTATTGTACATCATATAACCACAGACTACATTTTTACTACACATTTTCATTAAAATGTCATAAATCTGATAAATACATCATTCAATAAAATACAAAGTTTGTTTAAATATTAACATTGTAATAAACATTAAAATACATAATTTACTTAAACATGTAAATACATAATCATTGTCATATAAATTTATTTAATTAGTAATCATTAGT
Source organism: Glycine max (assembly GCF_000004515.6). Taxonomy (NCBI): domain Eukaryota; kingdom Viridiplantae; phylum Streptophyta; class Magnoliopsida; order Fabales; family Fabaceae; genus Glycine; species Glycine max. The sequence goes on from NC_038248.2 coordinate 10,466,618, forward strand.
AAATTAATTTTTAGGCAATCTAATGTTAGTTTTAGAAATTTTTAAAAGTTTATATATATTAGCATTTTTTTACCATTCTATTTACTGAATACATTTTTTTATACCACTATAAAATAATATCACCAAATCAAAATTTTTAAAATTACTAAAATTATTACAAAAAAAATTACACTACAAAACAAATTAAATATATAATTCACAATATTTAAATTGCAATTTAAAAAATAAAATTAAAAACTAAGCAATCCGTATGTTCCTAATTTTTTTTCGCGTACCTCTTCTTCTCGGGCGACGAAAAGCGACCCAAATTCACCATATACTCCTAAACAACGCACATACATCTCCGGAGACCAAATACGCTTCAAAAACGACCCTAACAGAAGCAACTTATACTAAGTGAGTGAGATTTCGTGGAAAGAAAAAGGCGCTGCAAAAATAAAAAACTAGTGTTGCTATTTGGTATTTTCGAAATTTATGAAAACTGCTGGGCACCCAAAAGCAGTTGCCATTACTTTGGTTAGTTCTTCATTTCATTTGTTATAATATGGCTATTGGTCCACGTCTCTCATTTTGTTTTTGGACAACCAAGTCCTTCATTTTGGGTTCATTTGTTTCCACACGGGGATCCCAGCTATTGCTGTGTTTTTTACCTTTGTTATTGGACTTTTATATCTATATCTAAATACATATACATAGGTTATAACCATTTTCTTATGTTTTCCAAGTTTGTGCATTACATTTTGTTCGAAATGAAAATACACCTACGAATTATTTGAGGACCTTTTTGAATAATATTAATGTAATTTGATTTTAAAATTACCAAATTAGACCTTTAAAGTTACTAACTCTTTGAATAAAAGTTCCTAATCAAACATATCTACTAACTTGAAAGTTACTCATTGTGAACATCCAATTATTTTTTAACCCATTTAGTTTTTGTTTTATCCATTTTTTTTACATTAAAAAACTGAAATGTTCCAATTAAGTCTAACATAAAAAATTAATTAAAAAATAAATAATAAAATATTTTGAGTTGTGTGGCAATGTCATCATTCATAGTTTTTATTTTTTTTCTTTTCATTGTTCGGTTAGATCTGAATAGTGAATCTCAGTTTTTGAGACGAAATATCTAGATAGTCCAAAATTAAGTATGTTATGTTAATTTAACTTAATGTTAGAGTTAATTGCTAAAATAAAAATAACAATTGAATTATTTATTTGAAAATTATATCCATATTTTTAGACTTCAGTAAGTAAAATTATTTTATTTATAACTATATATAAAAAATCAAATGTTTTGATATGCATATTTTATATTCATTTTATTCTTATAATTACATTCATAAATTATTATTTCATTCCTATAACTACCTTCATAAATCACTCACTAACTTTTATTATTTTTCTTTCTATTTAAAAAAACATGAAAAAGATGAACTACTTATGTTCCCCTAATTTTAAATAAAAGAGATTGATTCAAGTATGACGTTCCGTAGGATCTTATATTTTAGCAATATGGTTGGATATAAATTATAATGACATGAATATTGTCACTTTTTGTAAGAAAATACAAATTCCCAACAACACATATTTAAGAGGAATTTGAGTAAAGTACGTGAGAGAAAGGCCAATTTGAAGGGAGATTAACTATCGTTGAGAGAGAAAGAAAAAAGAAAAAAAGAAAAGAGAAAGTCATTCTCGCATGTTTACACAGAAGTCACTATAAAATTAGATTCTTAGATATGTAAATCGTTAGATCGACAGAAATTTTATTAGCAGGTCTGGGACATATATATGAATTTTCATTTTTGACAGCTGGATCAGTGATTTGTTATCTCGAGTGAGAGGTATTATTCTATACAGAACCTTGTTTTGGAGCATTTTTTTCTTTTATCTTCTTTATTCTCAACTATAAGCTATGTTACTTAATTTCCTGACTAGCACAAATTGGCGTTCTTATTTTGATACATATTTTAATCATAGTAGAATTTTTTTCATTGATGTAGAGTATCCATAATTTTTTCTCACATATTGAGAAAAAAACAATATAAATAAATCGCATCTCTTATATGTTTGTGTTATTTTAATGGTTTGCATGCATTTGTTAGTACTTTCCACACATTTTTGAAAGTGGAGAGATTTAATTCAACGGGCTATTTGTTGATGTCATGATGTGTTGTTATTCCCTTAAATAAAAAAAATTCTCTAGCTTAATTTTGTAGCAAGTTATATGGTTAATGATGTAATACTCGAATTCGGCAAGTTTTTGTACTCGACAAAAAGGTGAGTAGATTATTTGGATTTCGAGAATCTGATAGATTTAATTAAGGTAACAGGAAAATTTTATTTTTTAAGTAAAAAGATACAGATATTTTTTAAAATTGGATATTATTTATTATTAGAAGAAATATAAAATAAAATCATATCTTTTCATATTTATATTATCTTAGAAGGAAAATTGAGATATTATCATCCAATTTTACTTTTATAAAAAGGATGATCAAGGTTTAGGTAAACTAATTTTTAATTCAACCTATATTCTATTATATGTATACTTCTACACCGGTAACTTGAGCGTTAGAGTATCTTTGCAAGTACACCCCATTCATAGTGGAGAAGCTCACAGAGGATTGCCGTCGTGAGAAGGTTCTGCGTAATCCGGTAAGAACATTTGGCGCCCACCCTGGAGTTGAAGGAAAACTTCTCCTTCAACCACTGCATCATCAATGGTTGAGAACGACAACAACACCAACATTGTAAAAGGGATACCGATTGTGGGTGCCTCTGGAAAGAGGAACCCAACAAACGTGGTGAGTCCCTTACGTCAGGAGCTTGATGGAACAAGGGAGGAAGGAGTGACCACAAGCTCCGCTTAATCGCTCAACATTTATCTTAAAACATGTTCATCATGTCACTCATTGATCATCGCCTTGCAAAGAGAGATGCACTTCTTGAAGCAAAGAAACGCCCAGGAGATGGAAGATCTTAGAAATGAGAATGCCACTCTTAGAGAGTAATATCTAAAGATTCAAGAGAACCAAAACGCAAACTCGGTTGTGATAGCGAAAACCCACCAAACATATCTGGCTAAGATAGACACGACTGATACAATGTGGCGAGAAGGAACCCATTCCGTCACAAAACCAGTCCACAAAGCAACAAGCACTAACACTCGGTTGCATCCTTTCATCGACAGGATTATGGAAGCCCAACTTCCACCTGGATGGAAGTTGCTAAGCATCAGTTGTTACGATCGACTCTCAGACTCGAACGAACACGTGAACACATTAGTCACATAGATGAATCTGCTCATGAATGACGACACAATGATGTGTTGAGTGTTTCCCACAACGTTGAAGGGTGTAACACTCTATTTTTATACTCAATTGCTGAAAAACTCCATTGACTCATTCGCGACACTAATCGTGTGTTTTAGAGCAGAGTATGCGATGAGCATACCACATCATCTGACAGTTGTGGCACTTGCCAGCTTTAAGCAAGAACAAGATGAATCGCTTCACAAATTCATGTAGAGGCTCTCATTAGTCTTAGTTTGGATTTGTAACTTGAACCTTGAAGTTGCAATCACTTCTGTGATTATGGCACTAAAATCTGGTCCCTTCTCAAACAGTCTATGCAAGAAACCGCCTACAACATTGGGCAAGTTGAGAGCAAGGGTTGTCGAATTCATTCAAATGGAAGAGATTACTAGGTTCAAAGAGAAAATGTGTGAAGAAACCTCAAGAAAGCTAGTGGACCCAGAGGTGAAGATCGAAAGCAGTTGAGGAAGATCCAAAATTGACAAACCACCCTGATCCAAATTTAGCCACTATACTCCGCTGACGGAGAGTTAAGGCTGAGTACTAAAGGAAGCTTGCAATACCAGGTTGATCCAATCATTGGCTAAGAATCGACTTCCACCAATAGTTGAAAAGTCCAAGTACTATCAATATCATCAAGTCACTAATCACAACATTGAAGATTGCACTATCCTTAAGGATAAAGTAGAAAAAATGATCCAAAAGTAGCATCTGCAAAAATTCGTCAAAGATCCATCACATGATAAGAAACATGAAAGGGAGCGAGATAGAAGCCAAGAACGTAGCAGCACTTGCAAGGCAAAAGAAACACACCATCAGGGTGAGAATCCCCTACCCGAAACACAACTTCGAGGTGTAATCAACATAATAGCTGGAAGATTCGTGAGGAGAGGAAGTTCAAACTTGGCACGCAAGCACTATGTCTGTAGCCTTGAGTCTCTTAACTCAGTTGCAGTCGAAAAGAAACCCACAAGGAGCCTACCCCTCATTACTTTCATAGATGAGGATTTCGAGGGAATAGACCGATGTCACAATGATCCCATGGTGGTCAAAATACAGGTTGTTAACATCTTAGTATGCAAAGTTCTACTTGATAATGGGAGATCGATTGATGTCCTATATTGGTTGGCCTTTAAACAACTAGGCATAGCAGTAAACTAGATTGAGCCATTCCTAAAGCAATTCATTGGTTTTGTAGTAGAGACAATGAGCACAATAGGATATGTGCACTTGCTAACTACTTTCAAAGATGAAAAGGGGTCAAAGTCCATCATGATCAAGTACTTTTTAGTCGACACCTTGACTTTTTACAATATATTGATAAGATGTCCTTCACATAACGAGTTAGGGGCCATCATTTCAACTCCGCATCTAGCGATGAAGTTCCCAAGTGAGGATGGGAAAATTATCACTATCAGAGTTGATCAAATGAGTGGAATGGAATGTTATATTGTAAGCCTCAAGATTGCTAAAGGGAAAAGGGTAGCAAAGCCCAAAGTACAATCGGTAGCATGCACCTCCCTCAATAGTAACTTGGGAGAAACTGAACTCGATTTGAGAAAAGCAAAGTCGAGAGTGAAACCCACTAAAGAAGTGAAGTCCTTCCAACTCGACAAAGATCCTTCTCAATGCACCAAGCTTATATGTCAGATGAGTAAAGAAATGGAAGAATCCATAACCCAAGTATTGACAAATAATGTGTACCTCTTTGCATAGTTAGCATCAGACATATCAGGAATTGACCTCAAGTTCCACTTTCACAAGCTAGCTATTTGCCAGAGGCTAGACTAGTCACACAAAGTAAAAGGAAACTCGATCCTAAAAGGTAAAAAGCTATGGATGAAAAAGCAAAGCAACTCCTAAATGTAGAATTCATTATAAAAGTAAAATTAACCACATGGTTAGCTAATGTAGTAATGGTAAAGAAATTTGACTCTCAAATTTGTTTTCCCTTCTTCTTTTCCCAAAGTCTTTTCTTTTTCTCGCCACACTCAAAATTTTCCCAGTAAAACTACAATTCCGGATGTTGGATCATCATGAAATTCAAACACCAGGTTTGGAACTCATTTTCACACATTCCCACCGTTAGAATTTGCAAAATAATGTTTGTGGTCGGCAAAATCTGCCTCATGGAGCTTTCTTTTTCTTGAATACCCCAAAACTTGTCATAGTAAAACTAAAATTCCAAAATAGTTAACCGTTGGATTGTAATGAAAGTTGCACACTAGGTTTGGAACTCATTTTTGCATATTTTCACCGTTGAGATTTACGAAATAGTGTTTGTAGTGAGAGACACGTCCCTCGCATGAAGACAATGAAGAGACTTCAATCCCTTCCCATTCTCTCTAAATATTGGAAACCATAGTAGAGAAACCAGAGGAAAAGCTTGAGGAATCTTAGGAAATCGCTAGAGACGCTGCTATCGCTGCCGGACTACACATGTGAGCCCACTTAGAGGTAAGGGATGAGTTTATTATTAGTCGTTATTTACGACTAACTTATGTATTGAATAGTTACATAAAATTAACCTTCCCCCCCCCCCCCAATTTATGGTTCTTTTTGTAGGAATTGTAAATATTTTCATGTTTAGTTTGATTTTATATAGTATATACTCCTATTTTGTGAATTAATGTTGAAACCACTTCAATTTTAGGCTAAAAGAAGAGAAGGTTCAAGCAGCTGGTGTCTCGCTAAGCAAGGCATATGTGCTTAGCGAGTGACATCCGCTAAGTGAGGCACACAACTTACTTAGTATGTTGGGAAACCCTAGAAGAGATCAATCAAAGATGTGCTCGCCCAGCGCGCCGCAAGCTCGCCCAGCGAGCCATTTGTCTCTTCTCGCGCTCAGCGCGCTTAGCTCACTAAGCCAAATTTCACTAACTCGCGCTTAGCGAGCCAATCTCGCTAAGTGAGCCTTCAGAAAGAGCCTTTAAAACACTAAAGTTGGCTGAAGCTAAGGGGAGGAGTCGAAAAACAGAGCCAATGGAGAAGCTAGAGTGACAAAAATGAAGCCACCAAGAGAGTCTAGGTTAGAGGAGTGAGATTAGGGTTCTAGAGGTTGACGGAGACATCCTCAACCATCCTTAGCCATTTTCTTCCCTCAAAATCTGTCCTTTGTATTGAAAGTTCATTACTTGTAATGGAAGGCTAAACCTCTTGGTTGGGGAGTTATGTTGAACCTTTGAATTAATACTCTTTCACTATCTATTAATTGTTGTTTTTATGTGTTCATTGCTTCTATCTACACTTATTTTTACATGCTTGTGGCTTGATCACCCATTTGTATGTATAGTTGGGATTTTTAGCATTAGAAAGTGCTTTAAAGCCTTAGAACTTGATAGAGCAAGCTAGAAAGTTGTATGTCTAAGAATGGAGTGCAGTGATTTAGTCCTTATTATGATGTAATCGTAATGCAACTCTTTTAGGCTGAGTTTGTTGAGGGATCAAGGACGAGGTTTAAAGAGAGTTAGGCCCATTCACTTGAGGGATCTTGGTTTGGATAATTTCTCAGCATAAGAACACTAAGATAACATTAAATAGAGAAAAATATATCACAACATCAAGGTAAATTCAGTAGAACAATCCAACGCTTTCTCACTTGACTGTTTTTACTTCTCAAACCGTAGATATTTAGTTCATAGTTAACTAGGTTTCCATACAAAACTCCAACTTGATATTTACTTCACTTTTGATGGTGTACAAATGTTTGCTCACTAAACATACATTTTCTGAGTGAAACAAGTTCCTTGTGGATACGATACTCGATTCTTACCATTTTATATTACTTGTGCGACTCGGTGCACTTGCCGATTAGCATCACAGAGAGCGCGAAACATTTATCGCAATTGGGATTAGAATGGACATGTGTAGAGATCCTTAAAGGATTAAACTCAGATTTATTTTGGGATGTTTACTGTATTGTGATTCTTCCTTTATGATTATAAGTATGAGATTATTGTGTTTGACGGGCCAATTGATGCACTGATGAGAATTGGTTGATAAAATTGAGTGCTCTTGGTGTTTTTATGTTTTTGACCTATGATTTTGATTCCTTTGATTTTGATATGATTATGTGAAATTATTTGAGGGGTTTAATCATATGAACATAGCATATTAATATTAGTATTGTGTGACATGTATATAATTCATGAGGCGTGATAATGTGTTGTCTTGGGATTATGAAAGTATGATGAACTATGTGTAAGTAACAAGTTGAGTATGTGTTAAATTGTGAGATTACACATGTGTATTGAAATATTGGGTGCATTGAGTTGTGAGCTATGAACCATACAATCACACCGCTGTAAGACCCTTTAAGGGCGATAAGTTAATGCGCGTCAAGTATTATGATGGGATCCACTGCGGGAACCCGAAGAATTTAATCACTTTGAGGCGCGACGAGTTAAAATTATTTTAAGAACAATTAAGGAGTCATGTGTTTTGTACAGTTCATAGATAAAGTTTGTGTGCTAAAATATTTTCTAGGTTGGACCTGAATTAGGAGGGAGAGGCCTTGATGGACTCTTCGAAGTCTAGGCCTTGGTGGTAAATACACCCAGTTTGAGTGTTCCTTTAAGTTTGTGCCGATCCCACATGGTTGGAGCATTCTCGTAAAACAGGGTGACCTTGACTGGTCTCCTTATGATTTTACCTAGTGAAAGTGACTTGACTTACAAGTGTGTGGTTTGTCTTGTCATGTACTCCTAGGCGTTCGATGAGATTTTTCATTAACATGGTACTACATTGCATATAGGATTGAGTCTTAGTATATTTGTTGCATAATGCTTGTGTATTGATTGATATTGATTGGTTGAGTGATATTGTGTTTTGATCATTGAGTACGTGAATGATGTGAAAATGTGTGAGACATATAGCATTGAGATATGATGTCACACGATAAGTGGTGGAATGACGTGAGTTATGTTTAAATAAGTTGTATTTCATTTATATGATATGCATATCTATGTTGTTCCACTTCTCTCTATTAGTTAGGAATGTGATAACTCACTCCTTGTGTACTATTTGTGTTTGGATCTTGTGATGATCTCAAACTTTGTGCTCATAGGAGCAGATGGTTAGGTGGATGGCTATGGAGAACCTCATGCTAGAGGACGTTGGAACACAATGCTCTAATAGGATGTGACATTGGGACATGAGTTCTGTATTATTTGCATAATGTTCTAAACATGTTACTTTATGTTATTCCACATCTTACTTGTTTCCTTTTGTAAAAAAAAAATGGATGACCTTGTTTTGGGTCAGAGATGTTTTCATTCCCTTATTTGATAAGTTTTTAATTTAGTGATTAACACAAATGTGAACCTTTTCCCACATGAGCTCCTTTATGTTTATTGAATAAAACCATTTTAATTAATTCAATATTTTCATGTATGATATTATATAAATATGTATGTCATGGTAGAGGGTGTCACACAGCTAAAGATAGACAACATATAACTTAAGCTATTTGGCTAAAAGAAAACCAAAAAAACTAGGTTACTCGGCTAAAGATAGACCACAAATAACTTAAGTCAATGGCTAAAAATAGTCCCTTAAAGGAAAAAGATACTCAGCTAGAATAGACTGACTTATTTGGCTAAGAATAGAAAGATAACTAAGCCAATTGGCTAAACATAGACCAGAATAGGAAAAAGTTACTCGGCTAGAATAAGTAGAATTATTTCAACTAAAAACATACCAAAGAAACTAAGTTATTTAGCTGGAAATTAGACTAAATTACTTGGCTAAACTTAGAGTAAGATATTTAGCTAAAAAATGAGACTGAAAGTAGTCAACAAATTCAACTAAAAGTCAAGAATCAATAAACCGAGAATAGCTAAAAACTTCAAGTGATTGTATTATCAAGTAATTCCTAATTGAGAATTAAAAAGGGAATAAAATCAAATACAACACTTAGAATAAAAAGGCAATGGTATATATAAAAAGATGGACCCCATTAAGTAGGTCGAGTCCAAGCCTTTACATAACCAAGAAATACTAAGTAATAGGCTCTTCAATGGCGCCTTTAGCAAGCGCCTCAGCTTCAAGAACCAACTCCCCCTGGTGATTCATTTCCTTGTCACTATTAGAAAGGTATAGATCAGCCTCCTTAAATAAGTACTTGGCTTGGTTAGTGGCCTTAAAGAAGCTGACTTCATGAGTTTTGAGGATCTCGGCCTCAGCCTTGTTGAGATCACTGTTAAGCTTAACCTCAGTCTCCTTAGCATTCACCTTGAAGAGAGCAAACTCCTTGTTAAGGCATTCAATCTCATCTTGGAGAGCCTTGGCCAAGTCTTTAGTAGTAGTAAGCTAGGCCTTTAAAGCCTCTTCTCGAGATTCAACCTCTTTCAACTTAGTCTTTGTATCCTCAAGAGACTTTCAAGAATCCTTGGTCGATTGCAAAAATGTCTTATTCTCCTTGGTGGCCTCAATTAGGGCTCATTCGGCCTTGGCACATTTAGCAAGGGCCATATGGGATTCGACATCAACCTTTTCAAACTCATTATCCCATAACTTGGCAATCCCTTAAGTCCTTTCTTGGAAACACACAATGCAATCCATTAACGCTAGAAGGGAAGCTTCCATAGCATATTCTAGCCTGACTATAAGAGCACATGGATTGAAATCCTTATCCCATAGAGAAGAAACTGCTTCCTTCATAGATAAGAAAATGAGGTGGCTCTCGACGACGAAAAGAGTGGCAATTAGCACTAGCTCCACCTTTTGCCTTTTGGAAGACCCTTCATCTTGAGATGAATTCACCCTCTTAGCGACACCCATGATGATAGAAGGAGGAGGAAGAACCCAGTTGTCTTTGAAATGGTCATATTTTTTTGCCCTTGGCCTTCTCAACTTATGCCTTGGTAGCCATAGCCCCTTTAGCCTTGAGCCTTTTTAATGGATTGATAGTCAAACTTGGGCATAATCACTAGAAAAAAGAAAGGCAAGGTTAGAAGTAGGCAAAAAAGAAAGGAAAATAAAAGTAGAGTGAAGAGAACACACAATCCAAGTCCTATTTTGGAGTCTTGGAGAAAAAGAGATCAACCAAGGTCTTACAATAAAGCCCTCTCAAAAACCTATAAAGTATAATCATATCCTCTTAATATAAAAAAGGCATATATGGAACAAGTTTTCAAATATCTTTGTTAGGGGAAGGGGTGCAGTAGAAAGGAAATCTAGTGCCCCCTATTGAGTAAAATAAATCAACTTTGACTCAATCCCAGGGTGCACTCGGAAGAAGTAGCCTTTGAAATCCTTGTAAGAAGAGGTGGAGGGACCAATAACAGCCTTGTTGAGAATACCGATAAGGGAGACCCAACCACCCTTCCTATTTTGTTTTACATTGTAATGGTGAAGAAACTTGGAAGTGATAGGAATAATGAAAAATTCATCACATAGCACCCTAAAGGCACACATGGATGCCTATGCATTTAGATGCAACTGGGTAGGGGTGACATTTAACTCCCTCAACACATCAACCTTAAACTTGCCAAAAAAGACAATGAGGTGAAGATGAAAGAAAAGAGTAGAATACAAATACATAAAAGGAGTCTTATTCGGAGAGGCATGCATGAAGACACACTAGTCCTTTGAGCAGAACTCGATGACCATCATGTCAGAATGATCAATGTGATAGAACTCAGCGAATTCAAGGAATTCAGTGATAGATTTGTAAGTTAAAAAACTAGTCGAGTAAGAATTAACCTCCCCATAAACTCAGGTGTAACCTAAAAGGACAACTGGAGGAAAACCTTTTTTGGCTTTACTAGGTTTTTTCGGTGAAGGAAGAGAAGGAATGAAAGGACAAGGCGCTATGACATGAACAACAGTGGCCTCCGAGTCCAAATTAATCATATTGGGGGAGGATTTGGCAAGGGAGACTCGGCCTCATCCTCCTTGGGAGTCTCATGCACGTCAGAGTTAGAACAAAGCCCCTCTTCGATAGCAGCAACAACAATGACACCAACAGGGGTGTGTTAATAGTAGGAATGCTGGAAACATGATCACTGATGGTGAGAGGGATCATTGTTAGAACTTTCCTCTATTTGATGAACCTTTGGCAAAAGCATCTATCCCCACTGGAGTGTTTAAAGCCCCTACTGGAAAGAGACATAATGAAGAATTTAAAGGGCAGGTGTTGGGACTTTTGGCAAGCGTATCAATTGTCGTTTTAGATTTCACATTTATAAAATAGTTCGTCTCTACAAGAACTCGAGTCTACTTAATTCATTCAAATAAAGGCTATCAGTTCAATAGTTACGTACAAATTTAATCGAATGTCATTGATTTAGGTTTGATTAACTAAAGACAATATAAAGTAAAAGAAAAGTAAAAATAACGGAATAACGGAAATAATGGAAAATGCGAAAATAATGGAATTTAGTGCATCGAAAATACGTAAATTATGGAAATAATAATAACTACTTGAATTAATTCAATAAAACATAGGATTGGATTTCATCATTCATAACCTTAGTATCCTAATAAGATTAACATCTATGAATCATTTTCCAACATTACTGATGCAAACATTAAGTTATCCCAAGTCGATCCCTCGCACTTGGAACCAAAGAATATTTACTAAATACTGATCTCTCGCATATGCGGTAAATACCCCAGCATTACAATTATATTCTCGTGCTTTTGTAATCAAAACGTTACGCTCTATTCCTAGAAACGTAACGTAAAGAGCGAAATCATTCAGTTCAAATTCTAATATTACCTTCAAGTCTTAGTTAAAATACAATTTCATGACACTAGTGATAAAATAGAATCAAGCATTACGAGTATAATGAAATTACCAATAATGAGTAGAAAAGATTCATACATATATAATATCAAAAAGGATACATAAGGGTACAAAGATTACATCCAATCCTTAAGAAAAAATAATCAATCATGCAGAGCACAAGACTAACAAGAGAAATGATGAAGAAAGTGATCCACAGTCACAACTCTGAAGCGCCTCGGCTCCACTTTTCCTTGTCTCCTTCTTCTTCCTGGCTCTCTCTTGTTTTTCTCTCTACTGAAGACTTTGTTGGTTCTCCTTTAACTTCCTAAACATGGCTATTTATTGAAAAGAGCCAAGAGGTGTTGAGAAATTCGCCTAGGCGAGCTGTAGGTCTCCCAAGCGAATTTATGACTTAGTGCTGAAGGCACCAATTCACCCAGGCGAGTTGTAGCTCACCCAGGCAAGTTGGTTGCTTATGGATGAAGAAATCTTATTAGCCTTGGCGAGCTAGATGCTAGCCTGGGCAAATGGATGTTTGAAATCTTGGAAAATGACCATTTTGCCCTTCCTTTTGGCTTTGCTTTTGGATCTAACAAACAACCATCAAAACCTACAAAATCATGGATGAATCTTTCATATTTAAACAAAAACATTAGTAAATGTACAATACATATAAAACAACTAGATTTAAAGGTAGTTTATAAGAAAACTATTACAATTGAAAGATAAGTGCTAACATTTTAATCCTAAAAATAACTAAAATATGACACTTATCAACTCCTCCCAACCTAGAATCTTGCTTATCCTCAAGCAAAGTAATTTTTTTTACAAATAACAATAGTATAAGTATAAAATAAATATGCTTAAAAAATTATGAACATGTTTTGTAAAGAATCAATCCCTAAACTGATCAGAACAACATTTTTCAAAAATGCAATAATGAGAAATGAAAGCACAAAGATGAAATTTACATAACCAAAAATGAGATTAAGATCATTTTGCATTTTGTTTTTAAAGAACATAAGAGGAAACACTGGATGCATTCAAACAGAGGAAAACCTCTCAAAGGTGTATAATTCTCACACAGGCAAGTGTTTCATCTCAATTCCAATCATTGATATGTCATAAATCAATTTTGCAAGTCATTTCCCATCAAATCGAAGATAATGTGCATAATCATCATGGGTCAATAGGTCTTTTAAGATTAGGCTTGGTTTTGAAGGAAATCTTGGTTTTTTGGATATTCAAACATACCTTGAGAATAAGAGAGTAGACATAAAAATCTAGCTAGTAACTTAAACGAATAATCACTTCCTATCATTTTTCATTTCAACCAAGTTATCACTTCTTTCTATTTAGATATTTACAACAACTCTGTACATGATTTAGACATTTTATCCACAAAGAACTTGTTTTTCCTTTTCATTTTCTTTTCTCTTTTATTTTCTTTTCTATTTTTGTTCTTTTCTTTTTTGTTTTCCCTTAATAGTCATATTAAAAATAGAATATTTACATTACATTAGCCACCAAATGATAGAAATCCCTATCAAAACACCCTTGCTCTCCTAACCTAAGCTAAGGTAGGAAACTTTTATCCTAGGTTAGTGTTCCAACAAAATATCAAGTGTTTGGCTTAAAAGGCTTGCAAATGGTAAAATAACATACATTGGGATAGCTATTTGGCCAGTGAATTAAAATGTAAAAAAAGAAAGAATGCCTAGATCATATCCATGAATCATATGTTATGACAATTAGAAATTCATGCAAAACCAACTACAGAACATATCAATGAGGACACTCAATGTAAAATTTGTGGTTGCACACACTCACTAAAGCTTAAGGCATGTTTCCATAATCAAATCAAATCAGTGTTTCAAAAGTTGTTCTTTTATCAAGTCCATGCAAAAACATCTGAATTCATTTGGTTTTTGGGAAAGTCCTTCATTGTTTTCATTCTCAATGTTTTCAAAAAGAAAATTCCTTTTGTTGTGTTCTAATCCAAAAATAAGTTTAAAAAATATTGGTCGTTGATTCTTTCCAAAGCATGTTATGTTCAAGAAATTTTTTCTGTTTAAGTCCCAAAAAGAGTTATAATCTATAACTATACTAACAAAATATCAAAGCACGTGTAAATTAGTCAAAATAAACTCGCATAAGTTTTTCAAAAAATTGAAAACAATAAGGTAATAAAGTACTGAAATTTAATACAAAGCAATAAATAAACATAAAGACAAGTTCACGAATTTTTGAAGACCATGGCTAGGGAGCTCAGTCTCCTTGACAATTATGGTTGAGGAGCTCAGTCTCCTCCAATGAAATAATCAACAGGATCTGCCATGTCTTCATCCTTTTCCTGAAAAATAGGCCTATCCTCAGGCTATGCAATAACAACTTTAACAAAATAGATTAGACATTCAAAAACATAATTCATGAATAAAGACTTAAAAGTAAGGTTCAGAAATATAAGTAATAAGATTAAAGTAACATAAATTAAGACAAAATTTAAAAACACTGGGTTGTCTCCCAGGAGCGCTTCTTTAACATCTTTTACGCTGGACGTTATTGTTGTGGCTGAGGCTTCACTATTTCATCATCTATAATTCTTTTCTTCTTCATAAGAAAATCCTTCATGAATTTAGCATATGTTGGCATATGCTCTAACGCCTCAGTAAAAGGAATGTTAATATGCAGTTGTTTACAAATATCTATAAAACACTTGTACTATCTTTCCTTATCTTTCTTTGACGGAGCATGCAGATAAGGAAGATGCTCAATTGGTGGATGGTTTACTATAGCTTTACCTTTATTAGTGTTTTGTTCATTTGATTTCTTCTTCTCTTCTTCACTTACCACTTTTTCTTCCACTTTTTCACTAGTCAACACTTCATCATTTTTCTTGTTTTCTTTTTCAACTCCTTCTTTATTCTTTTTCTCGTCATTATCCTTCAAACCAATCATAGTTCCCCACCTTGTTGTAATTAAATTACAATGTTCCTTTGGGTTGACTTGTGTGGTTGCTGAGAAAGATCCACTTTCATGTTCAAATAGTTGTTTTGCCAGTTGCCCAACTTGAACTTCTAGATTTTTAATAGAAGCATCAGTGTTCTTCTGGTTTGTGATGGATACTTGTATAAATTATGTTAACATATCTTCCATCTTTGACATTCTATCTGGCTGATCTTGCTGTTGTTGTGGACCCCTATTTGAAAAACCTCCATAAGAGTTGTTAGAAGGACCTGCAAAAGAAGTGTTAGTGGGACCGAAATTTTGTGGTCTCTAGCCATAAGGCTGATTTGAACCTGAGCTACCTCTATAGCCTTGTTAGCTTCCTTGAAAGTTTTGTTGAGGTCTGGCTTGGTTCTGCAGATAATGGGCTTCCTCTTCTTGTTGTCTATCTCCAGGTGTTGAACAGTGGCCATTTTGATGATTACCTCCACAGAAATCACATATCAAAATTTATTGAACTTGGTGAGCTTGATGTGTTTTCTGTGGTCCACCTTGGTGATATTGCTGAGGAAGTTGGCCTATCTGTTTTGTTAAGGCCTCAATTTGTTGTGTCAAGAGTTTATTTTGTGATAGATGATAATTGATGTGCATAAGTAGATTATGTAATTAAAACATATAAGAATTAGCAATATCTTCCCATTTGTATTGCTTCTTTTTGTGTGAATCATTGGAATTTCGGCATCCAGAGTTTTTATGCAGTAGGTGCCTTAAACTGCTAATTCATATTGTTTTGATGATTTTATTTTGCAGATATACAAGCAAGGGATAGAGAGAGAAGTTAAAGCCTGATGGTAGTGCGCCAAGCTCGCTTAGTGGGAGAGTGTCTAGTCAACGCGAAGAAGCAGCTTAGAGAACCTGCAATCAGGTGAAAGGGCGCTTAGCGCACATGGTTCGCTTAGCACCTAACCACTAACTCGTGCTTAGTGCGCAGACGCGCTCAGCGCGTATTTAACACTAGAATTGCATTTTGAGTGTCAAGCTCCATTATAGCTTTTCTTTGAGTCGGAGCTCTATCATGATGACTTTGATAATCACTGGCTACTATGGAGTCAATGATTACAATGGCTTCCTTCGGACTCTTGGACATCATAGTGCCTCCAGTTGAGGCATCAAGGATCATCTGGGTTTGAGGTTTCAAACCATTATAGAAGATACACAGCTATGCAAAATCATCAAAGTTATAGTTTGGGCACCTTCGCAACAAAGATTTGAATCTCTCCCATGTCTCATAGAGAGGTTCGTCATATCCTTGTGAAAATGTCGCAATAACATATTTTGTGTTGATAAACCTTGAAGGAGGAAAGAACCTCGCTATGAATTTCTCCTCCACCTCTTCCCAAGTGTTGAGGCTTTTATTTGGATGTGATTGGAGCCATGTTTTTGCCTTACCTGCTAATGAAAATGGAAAAGCTCTGAGGTAGACAACTTCAACATCCTCGTCAAAAGCTCCCATAGTACTGCATAGTTCCATGAAGGTAGGAAAATGTGTGTATGGATCCTCATGATCCATTCCAGCAAAGGGATGTAAGCTAATTAGACTAAGCAGTGTTGGCTTTAATTTCACGACCTTATTGCTAAAAGGAGGAATGACTATGCTATTGTAATTTTTTGGGCCTTGTTAATAAGCATAGTCACCCAGAGTCCTCCTCGGTGATCTATTTCCTTCTCCTCCTCTTTCAACCATGTTATTTTCTACAAGTGACTTATCATTTGAAAGATAATCTGAAGAAGAAGACTTAACCGGTGTTACAATGGATGCTTGTTTCTTTTTCTTTCTATTCTTCCTTTCAGTCTAGGTAATTTCCGGATCAAATGACATTGTATCTGTTGGATTTTTACCTCGCATAAAGGAAAAAAGAACACACTACAACAACCCATAAGCACCAAGGTTAGTGAAAATAAAAGTAAGAGAAAATTTATACAAAATTAAAATGAAAGAAAAAAGTACAAAGGTAAGAAAAAATAAAAGAGAAAATTTATACAAAATCAAAAGACATTTACAAAGGAAAATACCTTATCAAATTGAAAGTTTACATCCGAAAGAATTAAGTGGGTGACTCAAGTACCCAGCAACGACGCCAAAAACTTGTTAGGAATTTTGGCAAGCGTACCAATTGTCATTGTAGGTTTCACATTTATAAAAGAGTTTGTCTCCACAGGGATTCGAGTTTACTTAATTCATTCGAATAAAGGTTATCAGTTCAATAGTTATGTTCAAATTTAATTGAATGTCATTGGTTTTGGTTTGATTAACTAAAGATAACTTAAAGTAAAAGAAAAGTAAAAATAATGGAATAACAAAAATAACGAAAAATACATAAGTAATGGAATTTAGTGCTTCAGAAATATGTAAATTACGAAAATAATAATAACGACTTGGATTAATTGAATAAAACATAGGATTGAATTTCATCATTCATACCCTTAATATCCTAATAAGATTAGTATTTATGAATCATTTTCCAACATTACTGATGCACGCATTAAGTTATCCCAAGTCGATCCATCACACTTGAAACCTAATAATATTTATTAAATAATGACCCCTCGCATATGCAGTAAATACCCCAACATTACAATTATATTCTCGTGTGTTTTGCAATCAAAATGTTATGCTCTATTCCTAGCAATGTAATGTAAAGAGTGAAATCATTCAATTCAAATTCTAAGATTACTTTTCAATCAAATATAATCAAACATTATGAGTAGAATGAAATTACCAATAATGATTAGAAAAGATTCATACATATATAATATCAAAAAAGATACATAAGGGTACAAAGATTACATCCAATTATTAAAAAAAACTAATCGATCATTGTGTAGAGCACAAGACTAATAAGAGAAATGACGAAGGAAGTGATTCACGGTCACAACTCTGAAGCACCTTGGCTCCATTTTTCCTTTTCTCCTTCTTTTTCCTGCCTCTCTCTCATTTTCTCTCTACTGAAGACTCTGCCGGTTCTCCTTTAACTTCCTAAACATGGCTATTTATAGAAAAGAGCCAAGAGGTGCTGAGAAATTCATCCAGGCGAGTTGTAGCTCACCCAAGCGAGTTGGTTGCTTATGGATGAAGAAATCTTATTAGCCAAGGCGAGCTAGATGTTAGCCTGGGCGAGTGGATGTCTAAAATCGTGGAAAATGACCATTTTGCCCTTCCTTTTGGCTTCGTTTTTGAATCTAACAAACAACCATCAAAACCTACAAAATCATAGATGAATCTTTCATATTTAAACAAAAACATTAGTAAATGTACAATATATATAAAACAACTAGATTTAAGGGTAGTTTATTAGAAAACTATTACAATCGAAAGATAAGTGCTAACATTTTAATGCAAAAAATAACTGAAATATGGCACGGGTTGAGAAACATACCTGGACGAAAAAGGGTGGTGAATGGAGAAGTAAGAGGAAAAGGAAGAAGGAAACTCATAGGAAAAAATTTAGACAAAGTGAATATGGAGAACAAGGAGATTTTCCCTCTCTTATAAGTTCTAGAACCTTTTGGAGGCCAAAAGAACGCATCCTCTCGGACAGTTAGATCATTCCCCCAAGTGACAAATCAACAGTTAAGGGAAGACACAACCTTTGGTTATCCCAACAACGTTTCAAAATTCAAAGGACGCAATCATTATGCCTTTTTCCGAAAAAGTGCAAAAACATTAAATGCGTCCGAAATGGACGTAACAAGTTGACAATATGTTATTTTGAATACTTCGCCATCAATAGACACTAATTGAGAAAAACTTAATTTTCTTTGTGACTTAGTTAAAATCTTAGCTAAAGAGAACATTCCACTTGAACTTGACTACAACCAGACCAGAAAGTATCACTTAAGCTCGGCTAGTAAATAACAAAGTCAAATATATATATATATATATATATATATATATATATATATATATATATATATATATATCATACCTTGAGGGTCTTATGTACTACTCGGACTCAACAACCTTTCATACTAGGTAAAAGGCCAAGTAAACTACTTGGATTCACAAAATCTAGTAGATTTAATTAAGTCAAGAGAGAAACTCTATCTTCTAGTAAAAAGATAAAAATATCCCTTAAAAATGAATATTATCTATTATTAAAGAAAAAAATAAAATAATATATTTTCCTATTTACATTATCTTAGAAGTAAAATTTATATTATAATTTATTTTCACCTCTATAATCAATGTTCAGATAAATTAACTCTTAATTCAACCTTTATTTTGATATTTGTATAATTCTATGTTGATAATTTCAACATCAAAATATCTTTTCAAATACACCTCACCACCATATGTAAAAAAACTCCAAAAATTATCGTCATGAGAATATTAAGAAGAAATGACGAATTTTCTTCTAGAAGTCAACGAAAGCAATAAAGATTTTGCATACAATTTATCATAAACACAAATAAATCAATAAAGCACAAAATCAATTCAAAGCATTCACCGAGACCCAATTTTATTCGAGAAGAAAACTGTGACAGCAAATAAAAAAAAAATTAAAATGTCATTTTCAAAGAATATCGATGTTATCAATTACTATGGTTTGGTCAAATGGTCAATAATAGTAGCGCGAAGCTTCGTTTCCACTGTTAAATTTTATGGACGTCTGCTTCAAATTTAATTAACGCGTAGACACTCCTTCTCACAAGGTAAAATGATTTTTTTTTTCATTTATTATCAAATCAAGAAATTTTAATTATTTTAATTAATATTTACAGTTAACATGTTGACTTATATTTGAAATTCTTTTTTATACCGTATTATAACTTTGAGTAAAATAAAGAAACAGATGCATCATGCATGTGTATAACGTGTGAAATTTTTAAAGAATAATATTATTTACGCGATAAATTTTTACATATTCGCTTATTCTCTTAATCTCTTTAACTCCCTTTAACAAATTATCTATTTTATAAGAATAAAAGAAAAAAAATCAAAATATTATATGTATTATGTAACAAAAAATAGTTTGGTAACACAAAAAATTATCTATTCTATGACATTTTTCTTTTTTTTTCTTTTCTTATTTTATTAATAATTTGTTGCAAAAATTTATCCTGTAAATATCGTTACTTAAAAGAATAAAACATCATTTTAGATTCTAAAAATATTATATATTATCACATTAGTATTTGAAACTAAAAAAATTAAAATAAAATTTTAGGATATCAAATAAATCTTTAACAATAAATAAAAGCTAGTAACATATCCTTCAAGAATATCATTTAAATCACATAATTTTTTTAATTAAAGTGATTGACAAACTATATTTTCAGAAACTTTTTTACATTTTCTTTTTTTTTATAACATAAATTTTCTTATTTTGAAAGACTAGCGTGAATCTATACTATATAGTATATAAATATATACTTTCAAGTTTCAACAACCCAAATAAGTATTTTACCTTACTTAAAAGTATACTATCAGTTCGGTCCAAAAAAAATAAAAATAATGCTATGTATTAGTGGTACAGCCTTTGTGCCTTGTGCACAACTACCGCACTAAATCATATAAAATTCACACTTCGTAAATCTTATTTCTCACATTTTTTTATGTATGAAATAATACAAAGTAGTGATTAATCTTCATATTTTTTTTAATAAAATTTATTTCATATTCAAAAATTAATCAAAATTTAAATTTCAAAATACTTAGATTAAAGTTTCAAATCCCCGGTGAAACAATTTTGTTGATATCTTATATCTCCCTTGTTACCATGAATGCAAACAGGTGCGCCCGCCAAATAAGAAAAAACGAACGAAATAACGGTCAACAGTCAACACCCTTTTACACGAGTCCATACCAAACCCCACAAAACGTGCTAGAGCCTACACACACATTTATAGAGCAAAACACAACTTGGAAATTGCAACCCACCAAACCTAAATCAAAAGCCGTGTCTGTGTTTGCGTTTGTTTTCACTTTGCAAATCACTGTGTTCCAAGGAGTCTGTTGGTTGATTGAAGGGTATGCGTGAATTATTATAAACTTTCCGGTGTTTGAGTTCAATTTTGTGTCCGTGTGCGTGAATCTCCATTTTTTACAGCCATGAGCACGCTTGTACGAAACGCCACCCTCACCTTCAGCCGCAGAAACAGATACGAGCTTCTTGGTCTGCAAGGCAAAGACAAGATGGTCAAGTCCATCAGCTACAGACGCAGAAGGGCAAAGCAAAGACAAATCTTTCTCACAACCTACAAACTATCTTCTTTGAACAGCAATACTTTTGTTGAGCCACAAAAGCCTAAGCTGAAGCTGAAGAAGGTTGCTGTTAAGGTCAAGAAGATTGTCACCTCGGTTTTGATGTTCATGCGAGTTGGTTCTTTCAGGTCCTGCGGTTCTAGGTCTCAGATTTCTTCCACCTCACCAAATAGGAAGAACTTTTGAGGATGTTGTTCTGTCATGGGTTTAGGATGATTTATTTATAATTCCAACCTTGCCTATGCTCTTCTTCTCAATCTTTGGTTCTTTCACTCTAGGATTTAATTAAGAAGATTAATAAGCAAGGGGTTTTAGTGTGTGTTTGTGATAGCGTAAAGGCGATGCAATGGAGAAGCAACCCCAGTTTGGCGTTTTCGTATTGGAACGCAAAATTTCTCCGTTCAACGTGGTTTCAAAGTGTTTTCAAACACATTCTTACTAGTATATTTACATGGTTGATGATGAAGGATGGTAAAGGGGTATCAAATATTCTGTATATAAAGCTTAATCTAATGTCTACTTGACTACTTTTACCACTTAATTGCTAGGATTTTTCTTTTAGCTAAATAATTTGCCCTGTTTCAACTTTCTTTTTATTCGTGACTGTCTCAAGTTTCATTTGATTTCACTGAGTATATTTATCCTTCTATTCAATTATTCACCTTTTAGCGTTGATATCAAAGCTTTTGATGTCAGAAATGAAAATAGGCTCTTCGCCGAAATTTCCGGTTGTTATGAACGCCGATAATGCAAATGGGGTTATATATACGAAAAATATATAGTGCAAGAATAAAAGTTAGGTGCACATTTTCAGTATTTAGAGTGCTTTTATAATTGATGTGTAATCAAAATTAAAATTTTACCCCTATATTCAACGTCAATTCCTAAATGTTGATTATACGAATTGTTTAAGATGAAACTCTGATTTTAATAAGAAAAAATATTAAAAATACTTAAGAAACTCCGTCAAAGTGTTTGCCATAGTGCAATTAGCATAGAAATAATATATCAAGGCTCCAAACTCTTTTTGGGGGCAAATCCCTTCTGCTGTTGGTAGAAAGCAACCATTGTCAATGTGATATTGAAAGGCAGAATAATGATTTTGGCCCAGAAGCTATGAAATATAACTTTGTGAGTTTCTCATATAATGGTTAACGGTGAATCGCGTGGGGGAAATTTTGGTTGATGTCCGTAAATTCTTCTTTGGTTAGCATACAGATGACTTGCAACCAAATAGGGAAGGAAGAATGATTACTTACAAGATTTATTTTTATTGTAACATTAAATCTTTGTTACATTGTAAGATGGATCGATGTGGGTAGAAATTGAAGAGGATGATGGTCAAGGAAAGTAGTTAATAGTACATCTCTCCACCGTAGCATTTTACTTGGGGTAAAGCCCCCATATTAATTTCAAGGTTACAAGCTCTTAGGATAACAAGTGAGTTTGTTTGTGAAAGAGTTGAGTTAAAAGTAATTAGCTTTCACGCGGAAGCAACACCTAAGTTATTTTAAGATTTTTGCATCGGAATGCGAAAATTTTATGTTGAATGTAGTTTGAACGTGTATCCAAACATACTTTATTTGTTATTTTTTTTTCTTTTTAAATAAGTCAATTTTTTTTATTAAAACAAGTCATTGGTTTTGAATCCTCTTTATATTAACTTAATTATCTTAAGCACTTGGAGAACAAGAAAATAAGATTGAAAAATGAATTAAACTGATTTCATAATTGAAAATTAATTTATGTATAAGTTAAAATCAGATTTTGAAGAATTTATATGAGAAATCTTTACAAATTAATTTATGAAGGTTATGATAAAATAATTCATCTTTTTTTTATCCTATAACTGTTTATTGAAAAATTTATTCAAATAAAACTTATCATTGTTAAAAAAAAAAACACGTTCTTTTAACCTTTTATTATCATCGAGGACTAAAACTAATGATTAGTGAAGAACTAAATAAGATCTTTAAAGAATTAATGAATGACTTTGTTAATTAGAGAGTAAGGTTTTAAATAGGGAAGCCTATAACAATTTGCAAATAGAAAAGTTACCACCCCATAAGTTACTTGTTCTTTAGCAAGTTCTTTTGGCAATAATTTGTGTGTTTATTATTAGGTTCTAAGGATGTCGAAAGAGTTTGGGTGTGGTCTAAGTTGCGTGAAAACAAGTAGCTGAAGGGATCGTTTGATGTGTGCAAGGAAGAAGAGAGGGAACAGGGAGTTGATAGTTGAGATATAGATAAAATCTAATGCTGTCTCTTTGCTGGAGAGGAGAGAAATAAAATAAATAAAAAATCAAAGTAAAATAGGTGAAAAATAAAAGTGTTTGATTGGAGAAAAATATAAAAGAGATGAAGAGATAGATAAAGAAATAAGTAAAAATAAGTGTGAAATAATATAATACGTCTCATTAATTTTTAAAAGAACAAATTACACCCATTTTTTCTGATTTTAACACTTATTACACTCATTTGCTCCTTTTATTTTGATCCAACACAAACCTCATCTGCACCGACCGAATCTAGCCCATGATTGGCATATGATAGAGGTATGTTTTTTTCCTTCCAAAATTATCCCTTCCCCTTCCTTCCTTCAGTTCCCAACCTACACAGAACATGAATATGAAAAGAAAAAAAAATACTGTTCACTGTGGAAAGAGATCAACATCTAAGGAACCCATACTTCACGTAACCAAAAAGAAAAAGAGAAAACAAAATCTAAAACTACATCAGCACCTAATTCACAAACCACCAAAGGAAAAATCTATACAAAGAGAACTATCGTGATGTATATGCTAAAAGAAAAAATAATATTTTTGCTTTTACATACCTACGCATTTCTAAACAGGCACCAACATAATCGTTATGCTATAACTCAGAAACCCCTCAGATGCCATCTGATCTGTGTTTCCAGAAAATTAAAAAAATTTCAGCAACAAAAAATTCAAAATGGAGGTTTTGTGGTTGTGAAGCATGATGAGTGGGGGAGGTTTCCGTTGTGCCATAGTGAAGAAGGGATGGAGAAGGTGAAGGGCAAGTGGAGGTAAAAGAACGACGGAGGGCTTGAGCGTGCCACCAATGGAGACCGCCATGGCCTGAACGGTACCGATGTAGGCTTATGGGTTTGAGAGAGCAAATAAACACAAAGGTTTCTGAGAGTGGGTTTGAAAGACTAAAGGGCATATCGACTAAAGGGCATATTGAGGGCAAGTTTTGATGTGGGTTTCTTAATCGTCTCTTTATGATTCTGGTATTTTTTTTTTTCTTTTAATGTTATATCACTCATAAGAAATTTATACAAAATTTTATTTCAATACAAGAAATTATAAGAAATTCAAATATTTAAATTATTTTATTATAAGAATAATTAATTTATTTTTTCAGTTTTAATGTATAAAAATAATAAATATGAATAAATAAAGAAAATATTAAACATAAATTACAAATTACATAACATTAAAAGGAAATGTGTAATAATAAAAAATACATTTTTACATAATAGATAAATAAATACAATGACATTGAAATAAAAAATATAGTGATGAAAAATAAAAAATATTACATTAAATTAATTGTTATTTTCATATTCGAAACGTTTTCAAATATGTTCAACTAAATTTGCTTGAAGTTGATGGTGTTGTTGTTTGTCATGAAGTTGTGTTATCCTTTGGAGATATGTTGATCTGATACTAGGGTGAGCACCTAAAGATATTTTGAATGTTGAAGTGTTATTACCTACACTATCGTAATCAATATTATTTTAATATGTGTTACGTTCGTCCTCAACAATCATGTTATGCAATACAATACATGCATAGATAATATTCTTCATTTTACCAGCATTCCGAAAACGTGTCAGACCACATATAATTGCGAATCGAGATTGAAGTACTTCAAGCGCCCGTTCTACATCCTTTCTTGCTAATTCTTGTCGTTGTGCAAATAATTTTCGTTTTTCTCCTTGTGGCATTGAGATGGCCTTTACAAACGTGGCAAAGTCTGGATAAATTCCATCCGTTAAATAGTATTCCATATTATATTGGGTTCTATTCACTGTGAATTGCACTGCAGGCTCACGTCATGACAAAACTTCATCAAACACATTAGATCCATTTAACACAGTAATGTCATTATTTGAACTGGCGGCTCCAAAAAATGCATGCCAAATCTACAAGTCTTGTGATGTCATGGCTTCAAGAATGATTATTGGGTTGCGATGATCACCTCGACAAAATTGACCTTTCCAAGCAACTGGACAATTTTTCCATTCCCATTGCATACAATCAATGGAACCTAACATACCTGGAAATCCGCGTGCCGCTCCCATTTGTAGTAGTCGTTCGGTGTCTTCGTTATTTGGTCTCCTCAAGTATTCATTCCCAAATATGGTGTAGATGCCTGATACAAATCGTTCCAAGCATTCCACTGCAATTGTTTCACCAATTCGGACGTATTCATCCACATTGTCAGCAGGTGATCCATAAGCCAATATATGAATAGCAGTTGTGCACTTCTGCAATGGAGATAAGCCTTTTTGACGTAGTGCATCGACCCTCATTTGAAAGTATTCATCATGGTTGTTGAGCGCGTCTACAATTCAGAGAAACAAATGCCTTCGCATACGAAACCTTCTTCGGAACTGAATGTTTGTGTACATAGGATTTTTTGAAAAATAGTCATTGAACAATCAATCATGACCTTCTTCATGATTATGATGTACCACTATTCTTCTTTGGCTACACCCAGTGGTGTTGCCATGTAGTTGTTGTTGACTCTCAAGTATCAACCTAATGATTTCTTCATTAGTGTTGTCTTCCAATTCCTCATCTATCATTTGATCTAAAACTTCATCTAAATCGATGTTTGGATCCATTATATGGTAACCAAAGTGTTTGAAATAAGAGAGAAATATTGTGTATGTTGTATGAGAATAAGTCAAATGATGAAATATTGAACATTTATACAGCTTCATTTATAAAGGTTACTTTCATAACGGCTAATTTTCAACGGCTTCATAGCGGCTACTATCATAACAGCTAGTTTTACAACATAATATTCTGAATTTAACACACAACAAATATCAAACACAACATTAGCATAAGAACTAAAAATTTAATATCCTAGTTTTTTCCTAATTTGGTCACAATATTTTCCGTGGTCTTTGCGTTACTGTTCGGACATGTTGGATGTATCCTTCATGAGGATTTCCTACTCCAAACACCATTCCTGTTCTTGCATACGCCTTTCCTGTGCCTCTTTCAACTGAATAAGTTTTGAGGTGTTCATATTTTTGTCCTTCATTACACTTTCTATGCTAGATAAATCGAGAGGGTTAGAACATTCTTTTCCTTTGCTCTTCCTTTTTGCTCCTATTTGTCCAATTGGGCGAGACATTGGCGAAGGCATAACATATTTTTCAACTTCAACGGGTGTCTCTGGGTTAGAAGAAGACGAGTAATTTCCAGAAGTAGAAACCTTTGTTCTTTTCTAACACTTTGACATAAATTCTACATCGAATTTTGGTTGATCTTTCAACAAAAACCAAGCATGCTCAACCTCAAATTTTTTACCTGTGAGTAAATCATATGAGCATCAGTCAAAACATCCTTCTCTGAAATTCCACTTCTCTTATATTTATCTACTTGTTTGTAGCACCCGTTAAACTTTTGAACTAGATGATGGATCTTGTTCCACTGAGATTTTAATTGAGTCCAGCTTCTTTCACAAAATTGCCCGCTTTGGCGCATCATCATTGTTGTACACATTTTTTATCCTTGCCCAATATTGCTTTGATGTTTGATCGACTTCTATAATTGAATCATTTGACACATTGAGTCATGATCGGACGAGAATCACATCTTCTGTCATTGAGAATGCGGTACCACTTTTTTTCCACCTGAAATTTGATCTCCTTCGTCTAGTTGTTGAATATTGTCTACACCGATGGGTGATTCAGTTTCATTGCTAGGGGGTGCAATATTGGATAAAGAAGGCCTATAACATGTGTTTGAGTTGGTGGTAGTTGATGGTTAACTGTAAATTTATGGATTTTGAGAACTATCACTAGTAGGTGGCTCTACATTGGATGAAGGATGCATATACCACATGTGTAGGGGTGGTGGATACATAATATATTGGGGTGAATTTTGAGAATTTTTGCTAGTAAGGGGTGGTGGCGGACACATAACATATTGTGGTGGATTTTGAGAATTTTCACTGGTATGGAATGGTTGATACATAACATACTGCGGTGGATTTTGAGAATTTTCACTAGTAAGGAGTGATTGATTTTGCAAAATAACCATAGTAAGATTGATAATTATACTGATTGGGGTCTATTTTAGAAAGAATAAAAAAATTGACACTTGATAGCAACAACAAAAAAAATATGCAGTACAAATGAATTGTGCAAAACATGTTCAACAATGCACAATTTATAATGAACAGTGCAACACAGTGAAAAAAAACTACACAATGGTCATCTACACATTCAACAGTACAAATGAATTGTGATGAAAGCTTTAATTTCAATAGTCTAGTCTCTCTTTTCTTCATTTCCCACTGTTGTTTTCTTCCTTTAAATTAGTGTCTCTTTTCTCCAGAAGCTTCCCCAACAACACCAAATCGCAGCAACAACAATAACCTTCTCCTTCTCTCAAACATAAATCCCTCCTCATCAACATGACCCGACACCAACAATGCCCTCCTCATCAACAATGCCTCTCTTGTCGGACCCTCCCTTCCTTTGCGCCCATGAGGCCGCCATCGCCGGACTCCTCGACGTCGAGCCACACCACATGCTGGAAAAGGACTACCTTCGCCGTTGCCGCGACCACTCCGTCAACGTCACCACCTGCTTGGACGCCGTCAATTGGATCTTAAAGGTAACGTAAACAATAAACACAAAAACTCCTTATGCATGAATGAATGTTGGCAATGTTGCAGGTCCACGCATATCACGAGTTTTCCCCAGTAACGGCGTTTCTCTCCGTCAACTATTTTGATCGTTTCCTCTCTTGATGCTCTCTTCCGGCGTTGGTTAAAAGCATCTTTAAGTGCCTCCTCTACCTCTGCTCGAAACAAGGGAGTGCTTTCGCACTTGGACTTCTCGCTGTCAAGGTAGTTTCACGCTTGGAACTGTCCATCTTCTTCCTTTTTGTTTCGGCTTCTTTACATATCCTATAAAAATAATAGTTTTTTATTCGTAAGAAACAGTTCCTTATATAAGGAATCCAGAGTCTGCGGAAGAAACCGAATCTACCATGTTACTGTACTCCAACGCCGAAAAACTCACAAAAGACCGTTCCTTAACCTAAGAAACCATGAAAGCACCTCCGGTTGGAGATGTTCTAAGGATATTCTAACATTTTCCTCAGAACTTCACACAATTATTAATTTAGTGGAGACAAAAGAAATGAAATGTAATTTTAAGTAGGAGATATTTATGTAATAACTAATAAGTACCGGTGTAATTGATTCTTTTTAAAATTATTTTTCTTCCTTTCATAAGTTATACCAAACCAGTCTCTCTCAATTCCATTTGCACAAATTATTTCTGTATGGAAAAACAATCAGACCGTAAGAGAAACAAGAAAGAACGAAGTGAGGATAATGTACAAATGAATTTTACTTTAAACAAGTGTATTTAAATGAGGAAGAAACTAAAAACAAATAACTTACAAAAGTTTATATGTTTGATTCTATGATTTTATCTACTGTAACATTATATAATCCCAGAACATAGAGTAATTTTGATTCGGATCCGTTCAATTTTGAAATACCAACTAAAAACTAAACACAACTTATCGGTTATACAAAAAAAAAAAGTTTCAAAAAATTTAAAGAAATTCAATTTTTTATGGATTTTATATTATTTTTTTCAGTTTGTGATTTTTTATTGGATTAGATGTGAATAACCTCTGGTAATAAAGCCTAAGAGACACAAGAAAGAAAGGAGGAGGGTGTTAAAATGATTTAAAAAAATAAATTTATTTAAATGGAAGAAAAAAGAAGTCACAAAAGTTTATAAGTTACGAATTAGTTATATTAATTCAAGTAGCTTATAGCTATAAGTTAGTGAAGTTATTTTATTTGACATGTTATTAAAACTCATGTCTCATTGATATTAAGTAGGTTAAATTGTAATATTTATATTTCTATCATTTTAAATTTATGATTTTAGTCTTCTTATTTTTAAATTAATATATTTAGTGTTTTATTTTTAAAATATTGACACCTTACTTATGTAACAAGAACTTAAAAAAAAGAAAAATATTTTTTTTAATAAGAGTTGATCATGACTTTTTATTTAAAGATAAAATAATAAATCACTAACACAATATTTTTTGTAGTTAATTTTATAAACACTAATTTTATATGTATTAGTCAAGAGTTATTTTTTTAATCACAAAAATTTATAAATTAAAAAATATTTAATATATAAATATTTTTAATTTTATTTTATATCATTTTATATATTTTTTATTTTGAATAAATTACATTTTTTTATTTTAATTTTACCAATATATAATTAAGTTTCATAAACTAATATATAATATTTTATATAAATTATTTTGTAAATTTATTTTGATATACATATTACTTTTACTCTAATTATATAAAACAATATAAATGCATCAATTAAATTTATTTTAATATGTAAATTATTTTTATTCTAATTATATGAATAAATAAAATTTGAATATTTAATTTTTTTAGAAAACTTACATGTTAATATATTTTTTAATTATAAAAAATAATTTAGTAAATAAGTTTTTTTAATACCAATCATATATATAAGAAAATTATATAAATTAATATGTAAATTATTTTATGTAATTTATAATAATTTTGTACATTTATTTTTACATATGAATAATACAAACTTTAATTTAATTATAAATATTAATAAATTTTTAAGTTTTTATATTATTGAAATATTATTTTAAATTTATGTAATTATTATAAATTATATAAAATATTTTTTAAAAAATAATTTATATATTATTTTATGTGTTTTTAAAATTATAAAAAATAAGAATAATTTGTGTTAATTTTATATCAAAATAAAATTTTATGATTAAAATAAATAATGGAAAATTAAATAATAAATATTTTACTATAATTTAGAAATTTTTATAATTAAAAACGAATTAATAACTCTTTGACTAATGTAGATGTAAAATAATGTTTATAAAATTTGTTAAATAAAACAAGTATCTTAGGGTTTATTATTTTGTTTTTCATTTAAAGTTTATGATTTCAATTCTTATTAAGACTCCTTTTTTTTTTTTTACTTTATTTAACTCTTGTTACATAAATGCTATGTTAACAACATAAGTGTTATGTCACTACTAATAGGCTAACACACACACACAAATGATCAAAATTATAATTTAGTGTATCAAATTAATAGTAATCAAAGTTAATAAGCTAATTGATTAAATAAAAAATATTTGGTAAAACTTATTGAAAACAATTTATTATTTAAAAAGTAGAATAATATTTGTAATTTTATTCTTATTTTAATATTTTGATTAAATGAAATAATATAATATAAATGAATTTATATAATTATAATTTCAATGATTTTATATTATGAAGAAATAGACGTTGATGAGAATGAAAGTGGAAAGGAGAGTTAATTTTCTTTAACATACTACATCATTCTCATAATTTTGATGTTTTAGCTTATAATTTTTTTTTCCTTTAAAACAATTGATGTTTTAGAATTTTAAATTTTAAGTAATGTTTCCCCCCCTCAAATATATCCTTATTTAATAATCACTACTAGCAGTATAATTATTAAATATCAAGGTATTAAAAGAAGACATTAAAAATATGTGTAAATATAGCTACTAATTAATAATATTTAGTTTCATTAAATGTTCTTAATCTAATTGCAATAACCTTAAATATAAAAAGATATGGAAGGAGGAAGTAATAAAGATAAAGAATAAATTTTAATAAAATAGTACAATAATTTGCAAAACCTGATTGTTGAAAAATTCTGAACTAATTAATTTTACAATTGGAACCTTGTACTGGTACATGCAATCCCCTAATTGTAAAAGCTGATTATTAAAGTCTCACATTATGCACCACTAACAAAGATATGTTAGAGAACATTTTGAAGAGAATAAATGACTTTTCAAATTCTCTTTGTTAATAATATAGCTAAAATACACAAATATTTAAAATTTTTAATAAGAGAAAATAATAACAAAATGAATAAATACATTATAAAAATTATAAAATGTCTTATAAGAAGCACCATCAATTACTTTTGAATAGTGTCTTATATTAACTTTTTTATGGAACGTTTGAAAGAATTTATATAAAATTTATAAAAATAAATTTATTATATTCTTAGCTTGTTCTACTTGATTATTTCGATAAATTTTATAAAATTATTAATATATTTTTATTTTATTTTGAAAAACTCCAAAATCAAATAATTCTAATATATTTATTTAATTAAATTATTTATCTAAATACACCATTTTGCTGACAATGAATGTAAAACGTGCATGTACTGCTATTAAATGAAATTTAGTTTATACTCCTTTTGCTTCTACAAGTTAGTTTCTAATTTATAAGTTCAGTTTATACACGTTAGTTTCTATCACTCCTTTTGCTTATTGGACCCATTGATTAATTAATCAAAGTAGGTGGTTGATTATGCAACTACCTTGACAAAGTGCCTATGTGCTTGAGATGCATTGGCGAAAGGGGACAATATTTTTCTGTTCCTGGTCCTAACTAGCAGAAAAAGTCGATGCTCCACAAATGTCCTAGATATTGTTTTGGTCAGCAAGTGCCTCCAAGAAAATGGATAGTTTTCTTTATATATATATATATAAGCTTGCACAGTGTATTTTCAATATGCACTATTTGGGTATGCTTTCATTAAAAATTTGACCTGACTTTTTTTCCGTATTTTATGACCAGTAACACTAATTTTCCTCAAGATAGAAATCTATGAATATTAAACCCAAACCAGCACGATGTGACTTCATATGAAGAAAATGGTCCACTATATCTGCTGTTTTTCTCTCATGTCTACATAAGAAAGTCATTGCATTGTTCTAGACCGCTTATGGATCATCGTGTCGTAACACTGCATACAGGCTAGGATCGGTCAACAATAAAATAATTAAAATTTAAACTTGAAATCTATCAATATTTATTATTAGTTTTTTTAAAATAAAAAGACTAAACATATTAATTAAAAGGTAACCTTACATATCACTCTATTTATTAAAATATATTTTTTAATTTTTACTTTAAGTTTCACTTTCGGTCCGGTTAACCAGAAAATTTGAAAGTGTATATTATTGAAAAACCAACAATACTGCATGTATATTATTCAAAACCTAGCCTAACAAAAGGTCAACATATATTTATAAATTTATATATTTAAAGATAATGGATCTACACACATATCACTTCCTAAATTATTAAAAATGTCAAAACTCAGGATATTTAATTATTTAATTAATTTTATATCAAACAAAAGGTCGTATATATTTTGTTTAATGTTTTTTATGATATATTTCCTTCTTTTTAAAAAAATGTAATTTAATTAAAAAAGCTTATATTGATTAAAATATATTGTTTTCTTCATTATTTTAAAATTTTATCAATTTTTTACTGGTCAATTTTCGGTGTCATCGACGATGCATGTTGCTGCTTTATCATATGTGTGAGTGAAAGACGTGTAAGAAAAAACTTGACATCGAACGGGTGACAAGATAGACAAAAGAATTTGTAAAGTAAAAATAAATAAATTAATTAAAATAAAATTATTAAGGATAAAAAGCTAGTAGGTTTTAAGCTAAAATTTCGTTAAAGTAATTTTAAAAATATGCAAGTAGTTGTGTACCAAACTAGTCAAATTAACTTATAGATTACTAGAATATGTGACTTTCCTAAACACATTATATATATATATATATATATATATATATATATATATATATATATATATATATATATATATATATATATATATATATATATTATCCTAAACTTCAAACTTTTGTTTCACAATTTCTTTTTTTTTTTTAATTTTTACATTTTACAATTTCTTTGAACATTCTTTTTTTTGTCCTTACAATAATTTCGATGCTTATTTAATATAATTGGCAGCTAGCTACTATCAGATTTGACGTGCCTGCAATTTTATAGACTAGAAAGCAAGAAATAAGATTTCATTGTTACAAGTTGCTCTCAAGAAACGTACTTCCTGGTCGATCATCCAAAGGTGACAGTGGCTTCCAAAGTATGATGTGAAACAGATGAGTCGTATAATTGTGCATGTGACATAGTCATGCTTGTTTTTCCATCTCAGCCGAACTGTTAGACATGTCAAAGTTAGTGCCCCGTTTTGATTCTCCGACATAATCACCATGCAATGTGTTCCTATATTAGCGTAGACAGTTGAGAAAGCCATACATGAGAAGTAGGTAAGCTGTGTTTAGTCGTTGGGTCAAAGAAAGAGACCACTAAATTTGTCCCATCACCCAACAATAATATAGAGAAAGAAAACATAATCTTCTATTTGCCTAAATAGATGTGATTGAATCCGCAATGAAGATATTCGAGCCACTTGTCCGTGAGTGACTTGTCGAACTTTGAAGGAAAGTTATGTTATTGCTCCTTTGTTTCTTGATATTATGTATATTGAAAGATTAAAAAAAAAAAAAGAAAATAGAAGATATAATAAGATGACGTCATAAGGAGAGAAATAGAAAAAAATGAAGTAAAAAAGAAAGAAAAATATTATAAAAGTATTCTATGCATATTATAACTATTGTTGATTTATCTGATATCATGATATAAAAGAATAAATAGATCGATAGTAATTTGTATATTTTTCTTCATAAAATTATTGTATGCATATAATTAAATATTTACAATTTATTTTTTTAAGGAAATATTTACAATTCATAGTAATAATTGCATAAGCTTTCAGACAAAGATTAATCCACATACCAGAAACTTCAAGAAGTTTATAAGCCATACTCAACCACAGTTTCTGTTTGTAAAGTTAAGAACCTAGACTTTTTTTTATGTCTCTGATAGTGGAATATAATGAACTTTAATTAAAATAATTCGTATATTTTTTTTTTACAGAATAATTTGTATATTTTCTTAATCATATATATCCTCAACTGTAAAGAAGATCGATGTTGTTCATATTTAATTTATGCATAATTAATTACATTCTGACTCTTCCATGAAATCAAGTGAAACAGTTTTTAAACAGGTCCTCGTAGGGCTGGAAGAGCTAAGAAAGTCTGGTTTTGACATTTGTGTACAATGTTTATGGAATTTAGGAGTAATATATAGTAAACTTATCATACATGCATGGCTGATTGTAATTAAAATGATAGGATAAAAAATCTTTATATTATCCATACATATATTAATTCTATTCTAATACAATGGATTGAATTTTTTACATCAAGTTGATTGATAATATTTTATCATAAAACATTAATTTTCAACTGAAAATTAACGTTCCCATCTAAGTTTACGGAACAAGACTTTAACTCGGACCTGGAAAAATAATATTATTACAATAGTATGATTATACTTGAAGAACAAAATGATAGAGATTCAGTGTGGACCCCCACACGTGCGGATTTTCGCCGACATGTTTTGGGGACACCCTTGTGGTGGTTACTTTGTTACGACAAAGCATATCCGAGCTTGAAACCCTTTGCATTGCACCGAAAGTGAAAAGAGGGAGCATTACATGGATCCTTTACCAGACGCAAATTTGCACTGCTTACCTCACACAATTTATCATTAACCCACTTCAACAATTGTTACTCTCAAAAAATAAAAAATAAATGATATTCTTCATGTTTCTTGGGTAGTTTATTGTTCAGTCATTTAGTACTATAGCAAAGGAATTACCGGGACCAACCATTCTTCATGCATTTGTTTGACTTTCTTCATCAATTCAAAATACCTCGTGGTTCCATAGCTCTTTCTTTCTTTATTTTTTCCTTTTTAAACTTAAATTAATGCACGCAGGATTTAGTACATAAGTTTAGAGATTTGGGTCTTTATTGTTTGTCGTCTTGAAAGTTGTTTGAAAGAAACAGCCGTAATGAAGTTTTTAATTAGTTTAGTAAATTTGATGAAGTATGTGATCTCAATCAGGAGAAATATATATAATTGATCAGAGTATAGTAATTAATCATCTACAATGAGGAGTATTATATTGATACGATTATAGTAAATCATCTAATTGATTGGAGTGCTAGCCGACCTTTCGTACTATATTTTTCTTCTTATTTTCTATCTACCATTTGTTCCTACGGGAAGATATATCATTTGATTGGAGGGAACATAATTGCGTTAACTTTTGAAGATACGAAAAATTTGGACTATTAACAAAGTTAGTGACATAAAAATATATGAAATTAGACCTTTTTTCTCAAAATGGGTTAAAAATGAAAATTAATTATCATAATGAGTTGATCAATAAAATATTGATTAAAATGAGTGATTTTTGTCACATAAAATATAAGAAGTGTTAAATACCTGATAGAAAGAATCACATTAAGATGTCTCCTGCTACAAAACAAACAAAAAATATAAGATATCACTTAGGATGATGTTTTCTATGTTCTTACCTGATAAAAATCATTCATTTTAGTAAATATTTTGTTGATCAATCTATTACACTAATTAGTTTTAGTTTTTAATCTATTTTAATAAAAAAAATTCAATGAAATTGTGTAAGTATTATATATGATCATAACAAAGACAGATAAGGACGGAATGTAATCACATACTATAGTATCTTGTAAGAATGTGGGAGGTGAAGTAATTTTGAGGATCAAGCACCTCTGAAGTGAGTTATAAACTAAATAAAGTTCGGTAAAAAAAAATGAACTGAATTCAAACTCTTTTAATTAATTTTATTTTATATCAAAATAGTTAAACTGATTTGAAAATCAATTTAAAACTACATTGATTTTTAACCTTAACCTTTAAACTGGTTCTAATAACTGGACTAGTTTTGAATTATTTTTCAAATAAAAAAATTCAAGTATTTCTTAGTTTAAGAAAAAATTAATTTGATTTAGATTCGATTACAATTTAGTTTAATCAGAAGTGGTTTTTTTGCACACCTCTAGCTGCATCCACGTTGCATTTGACAAGATCAGGAGGCGGAGGGGACCATGGTCATCTTGAATGAGACGCAACAGTTGGAGAAGGAGAAAGTGTCCGCTTGCCATGTTGAATGAATTTCCAGTCTTGGACAAATTGAACAGATGTTTACATACATGTAGTAATAGGCTTTTAAACATCATCCCATACTTTGTCATTTCTATATCTCCACATGCTCCACAATACTGAAGTAAATTTGTCAAGCTGAGCTTGCGGTAGTTTATGAAGTGCAACAAATAAGGTCTTGGACCATGAAAGATAATCAAAATTTCCTAAAATGCACCATGGAAGATTTGTGTCAATAGAAAGGGACTAAATAAATCCCATGAATCCTTCCTTCTCCTTCTATTTGGAAATCCATAAAACCCTGTAAGACGCCAAAAAAATTTGTTTTGATAGTGAATCTCCATATTAATAAAATTTTGGGAAAAGTATATTAAGCGACAATCCTATGACTTTCTCCAAAATAAAGCCAAACCACCACTTCAATCGAAACAATCAACACAGAAACAATAATCAAAATTCTGCTTCAATTTTATTTCATCAATTTGTTTGGCATGAATCAAAGTTTGGCAAAGAAAAATAAGTCCAACTTATGAGCCCAAATGAGGTCACAAAGGGAATTAACTGCTGGTGGGTTGCCTAAACCTTGGTAGTTCCAGCTTAAACAACTCATTGACCTTGGTAGGCTTGGCTGCCAGGTCCTGCCATTAAAAAATGATCATCATTTCTAGATTTGCCTTGCACTTCGAGGTCAACTATGGTGGTTGTTTCGTTGATAACTGTTGCCATCTTGCTTGATGTCCCAGCAATCAATTTCTTCATTTTTTTGTCCCCCACATAAGTCTGTGTCCATATCATCATCAGTTTCAGCACCACCATTGGGATTGGCATTATTTGGTATTAATGCACGGTTGGTAGGCTGTGGCAAGAGAATATTAGGCTCTTTAAATGCTGCAATCAAGAGATCCTCACGTTTTTATTTTCCAGAATTATAGCCTCGTTATTGGTAGGTTTTGAATTCTCATTAATTGCTAATGAATTTGAAATCCCCCAATTATGAGTTGCCACGATGGACTACTGCCCTCCTTCTCTGAGATATTGTGATCTGCCGGCCATGGCTGAAGATCTAGGATCGGCAGGAATTTTTGGACCCCAAGCACGTTCACCGTCATCCTTGTCTAGCTTGAAAAGTTTGCTACAAAATTCATCCGTATGACCAATGAAACCGCAAAAGTAGCAGAAGAGACCCAAACTGTCATACTTAAAACTGATAATTTTTGCATCTCGTCCCTCCTTTCTTATCTTCTTTGTTCTCTTGAGTGGTTTGTTGACGTCCACAAGAACCCTAATTTGCATAAAATCCATCCATGGAGTCGAGTTATATATGCTTGTTGTCATAGTCCAAGAAGGTACCCCAAAAGTTACCTATATTCTGACCCACAGATATTGTTGCAAAACCCAATGGAATATTGTGCACTTGAACCCATATTGGAATTTTAGTTAAGGGGCACCTGGCTTAGGATCTCCCCCTCCTTGATAATACTTAGAATCAAGAGGTGTTTATCAAAAGTCTAGGGTTTCCCTTCACGACTCTTTGCATATCCTTGTGATTGGTAGAATTGAAACGTAAAACTCCATTGCTCGCCTCCATGATTGAAATCCCTTCAACCGGACTCCAAACTTCTGCCATAAACTCCTTCATGACATTTACTCTAATGGATTTTTATTTTTTTTGTAAAAGACCTCCCCACCAAGCACAGAGAGTAATTCAAACCCTTCGTGGTAACAGCTTCCTTCGAGAACAACATCTCCTCCTCATCTTCCAATGATAGACTTTGAATATCTGGTTGCTCCATGATAGTGCAGAGACGACAAAAACAACTCCAGAAACAAACAAGAAAATAGAAAACTCCTCACTAGAAAGGTAACCCTGGCAAGGACAGAACCAATTCACAGGGAGAAACCTTTTACATTTGGTAGATTGAAATAAATTCTGTAAATAATCAATTGTCAATGTTATATAAACGTGCATAACAAATTATGGGTGCATTAGCATTTAATTAATCGTTGGTTTTTTTTTTGGTACATAATTAATCGTTGGTTTGGTTTCACTAACAACTAAACTTAGAAATTCCAATTAAGATTATTTAATCTTTCATTAGCTGTCAAGATTATATAAAAAGTTAATTAATTGTGGAGGAACAATTAAAATATATCAAGCATGCTTAAGCATGCCGATTTAGGATTAATATTGTAAGCATGCTTAGTGAGAACACTCAATCAAAACACTAAGCATGCTCATGTTTAGTTATAATTTTCCAATAACTGAAATCTAGTTTATCATCTAATTCAAGACCCGATCAAATAATATTGTAATTGGTTATGATATTTTCCTCTAAAAAAATTAATCAATTCTATAACTTTTTTGGACAAAGGAACAAAACTTTTATTCCTGCCCATTTAAAAAATATTTTTCACTTGTACAATTAAGCTCTCATACCAATTTGTTATCCGTGGGACTTCAAAATAAAAACCCACACTCACGCACATAGAAGAAACATAAGAGAGAAGAGAAAGCATATATATATATATATATATATATATATATATATATATATATATATATATATATATATATATATATATATATATATATATATATATATATATATTCAGTTCAAATAGATGCCGGAATAAAGTTGTGTAAGAAGGATTAATATTAATTTTTTAAGAGAAAAGACTTAATTCATTTCATTCAAGATAAGATTGAGGATACAATTTGGCTACTAGTGTAAAATCTTGATATCCTAGTTAAATTAAGTGTGAGTAACATGATATTACTATTAACTTAATATACAACAAATAAAAAGTTTATTTCATTAGGCAAGATCGACTACATGGATCACATCTCGTCATTTGACAGGATTATAAATCAAAGTTTCAAAAATATTATTAAGTGTTAAGTCTCCTTTAATTTGATGAGATCCTCTAATATACTTTTAGATCTTCCTCTTTCCTTTTTTCTGGGCTAAAGATCACATCATGCATTCTTCTAATTGGAAGCTAGGCACCACTTGTGACCTTTTTTTTACATGTCCAAATTATCTTAATCAATTTTTTTGTCATTTTTTTTTCAATGGGTATTACATCAATCTTCTCTCATAATGTCATTCTATATTTTATCTTGTCTTGTATAATTACATATTTATCTTAACATTCTCATTAACTTAATGATAAATGCTAGCGACATTTTTTCTAACATCATCTTTCTAAAACTCTGTCAATTATTGATCAAAAATTATTGAAAATCATCATTTTTGATAGATTTCACTTCTCATATTATGATTTTCTTTCTTGATTTTATTTAAAAAAATAAAATCTATTAAAAATAATGATTTTCAATAAATTATAATCAATCATAAAAATAACTTTTAAGAGTGAATATATGAGAGAATGTTGCTAAAATTCATCTTAACGTAATATAGAAACAATCTTAAAGTTATCATAGTCTTGCATTTACTGTTGACATACACACAGCTATTCTAGAAATAACTCTCGATAAAGTTATTCATATCAATATTTTTCTTATACATATTAAAACTTATTGACTAATTATTGAACATGTCGATGTACTATGTATATCAAATTTTAGATAAAAAAAAATTGATATGAAATCTATTATTTACTTATATTTTAAAAAGTATATATTATATGTTAAATTAAGAGGGTGAGTCTGACATAAAGATAGATTATCAATTAATAAAATTTGATATATGGACAAAAAGTTATTGAATAAAGAAATAACTTGAACCCTCTTTTTTTATATATTTTTTATTTTACCAAAAATTAAAAATTATCCTAGCGATATACTGGAAACTTTGCTGGTTGAAGTTTATGGTCGATAATTTAGTGGAAAACAAAAATGCCCGAATTGAATGGTTACTTTCTATGCCGGAAATAAGTAAGGGTATCAATTGAAAGGTGATCTAAAAGCTGTTCCCGACACAGCCTTTGGGCCATTGTTTCCCTGTCTACGTACCTTGAAGACCCTTTGAGGCATAACTCATATATGCATAGATACATAGCATAAAAGCAGCCAAACAAAACATATGGATGTTTTCTACCTTGCATCACAAACACAGGCACGGGGAGAGAGAGAAGGAAATCAATGAAACTATATATTAAAATTAATTCAATTAATAAGGTCGTGTATATGGATCGAGTGGTTGGGAGAGAAAATTTGACAGAAGGAGCACCAAGACACATGCCATGTGATCAGCGATAAACATAAAACTCATGTTGGAGACATAACATAAATTAGATGGTTAAAAAAATTAAGAATTTTGATCTCTGTTAAAAAAATTAACATTTTAACAGACTAATATTTATCAATGAAAAAAAACAATACAAAATTCATGTGATTTAATAAGGCTCAACTTAAAATTTACTTAAGTAAAATCACACATAATTTTTTTATTTATAAAAATCAAAGTGAAGTATCACCAAGTTTACAACAACATACTGAAGTGACGTGCATTGAATTT
The DNA here is from genome assembly GCF_000004515.6 of Glycine max. Lineage (NCBI taxonomy): Eukaryota > Viridiplantae > Streptophyta > Magnoliopsida > Fabales > Fabaceae > Glycine > Glycine max. The sequence continues at coordinate 10,507,624 of NC_038248.2, forward strand.
AGACCCCTTGATATATAAAGTTATCAATGTCTTTTTGGTAAAAATATAAAATCATAAATATGTCACAAAATTAAGAAGTAAAAAGAGTTTTTATAAAATTAAAGAATAAAATAACCCACGATCAGATTCCCTCATTTTCAAAAAACAGCCAAACAAGTTTTGAAAGACAAAATCACATTCACAACCAAGTATACCATTATTAGTATCTGACCCCATGAACCACCTCACTTAAGCACTCGACTTCCACCAACCATAGCAAGTCATTGCCTCAGGAAAGGGTATGGTAGAAGTTTACAATCTGTCACCAAAAATAGCTACTGGATTTTTTATCCTTTATAATTATTTTAGCACAGTGAATTATCATATTAGTATGTTTCCCCTGTTTTTCGTCAAGTGCGAGTGAGCTGCCACATTAACATGTCTTTCCTTAACGCAGAAGTCTCTTCAAATAAACGAGTCAATAGGATTTTTAGCAAAGAGAAGTATTTACAACGTGCTCCACAAACATGCGTTTGGTTCCCATCTCATGTCACCTGACGCGTGTATTTTCTGAAACAATGAAGAATTGTTTTATGTTTTTATCATGTGAATTTTAGCATAAAGGTAATCAACGATCAACTTTATATAGGTTTAAATGTAAGAGGGTTCAAATTCTTAAAAAACGTTTTAAACTTAAGTCTTCTAGAAAAAAATGATTAAAAAAATTTCTCTAAATGGTAAGTCATATTCTAAAAAAAAATAATCATTCATAAAATTTTTAAATTTGTCACATTTATTTTATTTTAATCGACAAAATGATACTTTATGCAGATCTAGTTATAAGTAAATTAGACTCATGAATTAAAGTATTCAGTTAATAACATTTAATTCAAAAAATCTTCATAAAATATTAGTGCTTGTAGAATAAAAATAAATAATTCACTGGAAACAAGATTTTATTAAATGAAAACATATAATAAAAATATTATCATTGAGATAAAAGTTAGTTGACATTTATTTATATTTAAGTCCAAAATTATTATTATTTTACCTATATTAAGGTCCTAAGAGAGTATATATACAGGCACAATGAGTACCAAAAGTCATTTACAAAGGCAGCAAACCCGCTAAGATGCTACTATGAACATATGGTTACACAATATTAACATGGTAGCATATAAATATAACCAAGGCAAAGCTCCCAATACATGACCATATGTGCACACAATATGCTAATTATCACTTCAATATGCTAATATTTTAAGCTCTTTAGGTAAACAAGAAGCTATATTCACCTTGGTGAAATATTAACATTTGGACATGCTAGGAAGAAGCAGAACACTCTTGAATGAACCAAGTATAGGCCATTTTTTATTTTTTAAATTGATAGTATTTCTTGACTAGAACATATATCTATAAGAAGTTGGAAGAATCCAAAAGAAGACATGCATCAATAATCAATCAACAAATAGATTATAAGAATAAAAGTAACAGAATATAAATTTATTTTATCATATTATCTTCATTAAATTCATTTTCAACTAATGCTGCAAGATCTGAAACTCAAATTTTAATCTCGACTCATACTTATGCTTCAAGATAGGAAATTGAATGCAACAGTGCATACAATACACCAGAGAGGTGCATTAGATTGGAGAAGTCAATCGAAGAAAAAAGAAATCCCTGTTTGCCGCTCCATCCCACTGACACAAACAGTTAATAACTGTTTTTTCCCTCCAACCTCTGTTTGTGATGTGCAACAGTTGGAAAGGCTAATAAGAGGGAAAAAGATATATTCCCAAAGCGAAAGGGATAGAGTGTGAGTGAGTGAAACGTAACCACACAGGTGACTCAGCCCAATTGAGAGAAAAAAAAAAATGATGTTCAAGCAATAGATGGAGCGCGTGGGACCCACGCTAGCCAACCAGTGACGAGACTTGTTCCAACTCTTGCTGCATTAACTCGAAAAAGTTTGATTTTAACACCTTTCTGCCCTCTCTCATATAAACCCCTCCACTCGCACACCCTTTTGCTCGCATAGTTCTAAATTTCCCCTGGTTTCACCACTTGTGAGTTGTGAGTCTCTGAATACACACGTTGACACCCCCAAAAGCAAAAACCCACCATAAACCTTCACGTATGCATATACCACTCTCCCCTTTGATTACACAAAACAAATTTTGAGATGGGTCCTTCCAAATTTACAAGCTTTGCCATCCGATTCTGTTTTTTATTCTGATCGGATCAGCTTTGAAATTAATCACAACCCACACTCCAAAATTCTGTTTTTTTTTTTTTCCCACCTTTTCAACTACCTATCTCAAGATCAATCGGTAAAAATTATTCCAATTTAATTAGTAGTCTTCAATTCGAATCTTGAATAACATCAAATACTGACGAGACAAACTCTTACTCAAAATGGCCCTACTTGATTCGAGTAAGCTTGTTTTTCATGAAAGATACTTATAGTTTGTATCAAAATTATCTATCTCAATTTGGCTTTTGAGATAGTGAGTGGAAGAAGGGTCAGTTTTTGATTTTGGTATTGGTGGTGGTGGTGGTCATGGCAAACAACAGTGGAAAATCCAACAAGGAGGGTGTTGAAGGGACTCAACTCAAGGTGATTGGTGAAAGTGAAGGCCAAGATTGGGAGAAAGAGAAGGGAAAGCGTCTTGATTTGAGCTCAGGGAGGAGACAATGGAAGCCAGTTTTTGATGATGCTTCCGTGTCACATAGGCCTCTCAAGAAAATCCGCAGCCCCGAACCCGAAAACCCGAATCAACAACAACAACAACAGCCATCCTCTATGCTGTCTCTTCAACCTCCTTCATCAAGAATAGTGTTTCCTTTTGCTTTTGAAGGCTCTCAACATCCAATGCCATTCCCACACCCTTTTGGAACCACAAACTTGCCTCTTTTTCGTCCACCTCTTCATCCAACTCAACAAATGATATCTTTTTTGCCCTCACAGAACATGGGGTATCCACCATTCCTAGCCCCAGAATCCACCATGCCACACGAACACCAACAACACCATCATCAACAGCTTCTTCAGTATTGGAGTGATGCACTGAATTTGAGTCCAAGAGGGAGGATGATGATGATGAATAGGACTGAAGGGAGACAAATGTTAAGGCCCCAAGCACAGCCTTTGAATGCTACCAAGCTCTATAGGGGAGTGAGGCAACGCCATTGGGGCAAATGGGTCGCTGAGATTCGTCTTCCTCGCAATCGAACTCGCCTTTGGCTTGGAACCTTTGACACTGCTGAAGATGCTGCTATGGCTTATGATCGAGAGGCCTTTAAGCTTAGAGGGGAAAATGCAAAGCTCAATTTCCCTGAACTCTTTCTCAACAAGGATAAAGCAGAACAATCCACAACTGCTCCTGCATCTTCTTCTAATGAAGGTTCAACATCGAGCCAGAACACAAAGCAACCTGAACCAATACCAGAAGGGACGACTAACACTGAGAGTGAGGACATGCCACCAACAGAGACATTTGCAGTAGAAAACGCTGTAACCGAAGAAGGAATTTCACAGCCTCAGGAATTGGTTTGGGGTGAATGGTTCAATGCAATTCCTGCAGGTTGGGGACCTGGAAGTCCTGTGTGGGATGACTTGGACCCCAACAACAATCTTCTTTTGCATTCACAACTTCCCTTTGTGAATCCAAATCAGCAAGAGTTCCATGATGCTGGTGCTTCTTCTCGGACACAACAAGAAGATAACAACACAGAACCAGGTTCTTCTTCTCCCTCTTGTCCCATGAGGCCCTTCTTCTGAATGGTTAAGATTAAAATCATGTCTAAAATTAGCATCTTTTAGTCTTTCTCTTTGGTTAGTATAAGAGAATTATGAAGTCTCTCATTGGATAAAGAAAGACACTTTTTGGACAATACGCGTCTTCTGCTTGATACAGTTTTAGTTTAAATGGATTTCCTCAATGAATCAGTCATTGGCTCTCAGCAGAGGAATAATCTAAATTTACTATAAAAAAATTCAGCCCACTCCTCACTCATTTCTTATTGAGCCTGTGCAAAAATTCAAAGTGTTGAGAGATTCCTCTTAGTTTTCTTTCTTCTCCTGAATTGATAACTATCTTGGTCGGATACTGAAGCTTCCACACGTTCACATATCAGGACAAGAGTGATAACCACACCCCACCAATTTTATTTTGTTCTCAATGGTTGCAGATATTTTCAACAACAACAACCTGTGAATCATGGATGTTTGAAGTATATAATAATTTTCATTTCCTGAAAAATTCTGCTGCAACAAGGCTACATATTTTAACAGGCCTTTCAGCATCTGGCTCATACTTGGTGGGCCTTACCTTAATTTGTTCCTAGTGATAATAGTTTAGTTTTCTAAATTTTTGGGTAATTTATTTTAATAATAGTATTATTCTCTTTGCTCTCTTGTACTATATGTTGTTTTTAATTAAATTATGCAGCGGTGGCTGTAGTTTAGCATGACCAAGAAGGAAACGTTTTTGTGATTTCCTTTTTAATGGTCCATAATGATAATGTTCCGTTATGAGCTTCCTTTTTCAGGTCAACGGCTGTATTATATTATTATTATTATTATTATTATTATTATTATTATTATTATTATCATTATTATTATTATTATTCCGTTTGTAGTTTGTTATGCACATTGTTTAAACTCATATTATCTATTTGGTAACAATTCCAGTAGAATATGATATTAAATTCATATTAGTATTTTTCTATCTTGAAATGTGTATAGCAAATTATATTTTAATTGTAGTTTTATGTTTCTTTAATTCTATAATTTATTATATATAATATCAAGATTGATTTATTATGTTAAAAAATCAGGTTAATAAAAATAAACATAATCATATACAACTGGGACTTAATCAAGCCAAGTTTAAATTCAAGTATCCTATCAAAATTATGAGTCACATTAATTAGAATAGAAGTAAACTCATGCCAAGTCTTCCTATGATCACCCCTAATAATATTATTCTGGTTTTGATTTGCCTCCACTGTCATTCATAAATAAAAATATTGATAAAATAAAAGTTGATTTTTTTTAAAGCATCGTGTAGGCACCATTTGGACACCATTTAATTAGGCATTACTTGGGCACCATTTAGGCATCATGTAGGCATATTTGGGCATCACTCAGGAATCACACATAGAAAGTAGACATTAACATACGACTTAGGCACCACACCGACCTAGGCATTAATATTACATTGGAAACAGTGAATAATTATACATAAACTCGTGTGTTATGTGATACTTTGAGAGAAAAAGAGAAAAGTATAATAAGTTTGATGAGTGATATGATTTGAGTGAAAGAAAGATATAATAGAAGAAAAAACAAAAGGGTCAATTAGGTGTTTATAATTTGTGGGTGTCTAAATATAAGCACTTGGAAACAAATTTCATATTTTGCCACTTAGACATCACAGAGTCATCCCACCACTTAGGTGTCAAACTGACTTGACGCATGTTTGAAAATCCTATAGAAAAGTATGTTTGAGGCAAAACTACTTTTACAAAAGCATTACAACTTACATTCAATGATCTGTGACAAAAGATTCATAAATACAATCATAAAAGTGCTATAAAAAACTGTCAACAAAATGCTATCAAAACTAAAAGGTATTAGATGTCAATTAGGGCAAAATATTTAGATTATTGGATTCTGATTGGAGGCATAGTCATTGTGCTCTAGTGAGAAAGAAACATTGGCTTTCAATTAATTGATTCTCCTTCGTTAAAAACAAAGTCAACACCACCTTTGGTTTATTTTTAACTCATCTCATCTTAGCTGATCAAACTGAAATATAATTTTTTTATAACTAAGATCGTCTTTCAAGAGCAACCGACCCACATTATATACCCATTTGTTAATTAATTGAAAAAACTACACAATTCTGATAAATAAAAAAAATGATAGAAAGTACTATTTCTAAATCGTGTATTCTGATTTATTTATTTTTCACTCTTGTCCAAGTAGACACATTGAAACAATCATTCTCATGAAAGAGAATTCAACTAGAACAATTTGTCAATGCTCATGGGATGTAAGATATATGCAAGTTAGCATGTGCTAATCATATTTGTTTCTTTAATTACATATTAAGCATAAAAATAAGTCAAAATTGTATAAGATCATTAAAACAATTTTAATTTCATTCATTATTTTTTACAGATTTCTTGTGATGGTGCATGGTACACAAAATATGTTGTTTTTTATGAGATTTGTTAACTGAAGTGATTGTAAAATCATATTTTATTGAAATTCAACTACAACAAGAGGTTAAATACATTGACACATGAGAAGTCGTTCACTATTTATATGATTAAAGAGATGAGAATCTGGTCCTTATGAAATATTATTTAAGTTAATTTCAACATCTAAGTTCTTTATTTTCATTGTTAAATTGCTTAGTTAACATATTCTCTCGGCTGAAATTGAATATTTCATTATTCTTTTGGACTAAGATTTTATAATATCTGAAAGTCTAATGTAATCTTTGTACATTCATTGAATGCCTTTAATTGCTAGCTAGAGTCTATATATACTACTAAAAAAAATAAGTTTTAAGATCGCCTTATTAACATCGATTATTTGAAAATCGATGTCGTTAAGTACTTACAACATCGATTTTCAAATAACCGATGTTAACAACTCGATTTAATGCAATTTTAACATCGATTATTTTAAAACCGATGTTGTAAGTGCTTGACGACATCGATTTTCAAATAATCGATGTTAACCGCTCGATTTAGTGCGATTTTAACATCGGTTATTTTAAAATCGATATCGTCTCAGCACTTACAACATTGGTTTTAAAATAACCGATGTTAATATATAAGCTCTTTTTCTTTAATTATTTATATATTTTTTAAAAAATCATATATTGAGTTATTAATTATATTTTAATTAAAAAATATAATAACTAATAAACAATAACAAATTCAAAAGGTAAGCATTTAAAAATTAAACTAAATTTTTAAAATAAATTTTATAATTTTAATTTTATTATTTCATGATTATCATTTAAATAAAACACACATTTATATTAATTATTGCATATTAGTACATTTGAAAATAAAATAAAAAACTATTTTTAATAGTAGAACTTAACTTTTATAGAATTTTTATAGAATGTTGGTAAAAAAAATTATATCATCAAACAATTAAAATTTATTATTAATATATTTTATTTAATTATTATAAAAAAAAAAATTATCATACAAAAACATTTATACAGACAATGTATATATTATTTATTATCAAAATGTCTAATAAATATTTAAAAAGTATATTTTATGAGATATTTGTCACCATTCAATAAATAAATATTAAATCATCATTATATTTTAAAATCTCTACAAACTTATACCTATGAGTACTTTTACTTATGGATATAATTAACTATAAATTAAATATATATAATTTATTATTTTAAAAAATTATATTTTTTATTGATGTAAATATGTTTTGATTTTAATTTTAACATGTATAAATAATTATTAAGATTATTTATTTAATTTATTATTTTATAGAAAAATATAAAATTTGTAACTTAGTTATAATATTTTATTTATTTAAATAATTTATTTCAATGAAAAAAACAAATTCCATAAAAACATTTTCAAAAACATATGCTAACTAACCCCTCTATGTGTAGCCTCATTTCATATTTTAAATTTTATTTATTATATGAAAATGAAAAAAGGATAAGTTATACTTTGGTAAATCCCTAATGAGCCAAAATCATTCTAATTATGCGGTGACGTTGTTCAGACTTCGAATTAATTAGGGAAATGGATAAATTTTTTTAAAAAATTATCATAAATGATATTTTTTTAAATTACAAAAATAGATAAGTTATACTTTGGTATACAATTTCATAATAAAGAAATCATATATCTAAATACGTTTTTGCTTTTTATTTGCTTAAAATGTTTTTCTTCTTCTAAAAACTGAAATAGTATGTTAAATTATGATTTTAGTTTTTTTTTTTATTTTTTCTAATGAAATATATATTAAAATATGATACTTAAATAATTATAAAAAATATTATTTGCTAATATATAGTTAATATTAAGAGAATAGTTAATTTTGGGCCCGACCAGTTTTGATTGAAGACATGATAATAGGTGCCTGCAGTAACATTTCCATTTCATTTGGAGAGATAGAGTAGTTAGTAGTGAGTAATGAGAGGGAGGAAGCAAAAGTGAAGCGATGAATGCTCCAAATCATTACGAGCGTTTCGTCGTCCTGAAGGCACCAAAAAGTAACTATCTATTCTCTCAATCTTCAATTCTTCTCTTCTCTTTCTTTCATTTTTTTCACTTTCTCATTCTCTTTTTTCCTTTCAATTTCGGGAAAAAAAAAACAGGGTTTCTTATGAAAGGGACACGAAGATCATCAATGCGACATCCTTCACCATCGAGAGATAGGAGCACACTATCGGCAACATCCTCCGCATGTACCCCCGTTCTACTTCCTCCTTGCTCTCACTTCCCAGTGTCACCGCGAAACCCTAACTTTTCTTTGTTTTTTATGTTCTTCAGGCAGCTGCACAGAGACCCCAATGTCTTATTTGCCGAATACAAGCTTCTTCATCCTCTTCAATACAAAATTATTGTCAGGGTTTGCGATATGGATGCTATGTTATCTTCTGTGTTTTCTGGATATTGTGCACCTTATAGCCCCGCTAAGTTTTTTATACAGGTCTGTATATGGTGATGGCTTGATTTGGTTTATACAACAAATTATTTTCTGGATAAATTCAAGTCTTCCATCCTTCCTTGCTTAACATTTGTTTTGTAGTTTTTGTCTAACTTCAGTGGAAGCTGTTGTGGCTTCTTTGTGTCTTTCACTCAAAATTTTAACTAGTGTTTATTTTTGTGTATTTTAATCATGGTTCATAGGGCTAAGGTACTATCTTTTAAAAAATATAGGGAATATTAGAACACGTGTCTTTTTGTCCTCTTATTGCCGTCAAGGAACTTCTTTGATGACCGAAATCTATGTTTACCTAACTCGATCCCATTTTGTAGGCAAAAACTTACTGTATGGCTTAGTTGTTATGAGAGAAGATGCTGATAGTGATCTCTATGGTAGTGGGCATAATAGTATTTTTTATATTTTTTTTCTTAATTATATAATAACTAACTTAAAACTCATTATAGCATGACTTATGATTAGTTCAATATATAAAATTAATATATAGCTGCCTTAGTTAGATTAAATTAGTGAAAATTTATAGTTTCTGTTAATTACATAGTGCATTAGTAGTCCCTTTTAAAAAGTTTCAAGATAGGTGGAACGTGATCCCTTTTGATGGAATGAATCTTGAACTGTTTTAACACTTAAACATATTGAGTTGTTGGCTTGTTTCATAAAGTGGTGTGCTACTCATGTTAATCTTTTCTCTCCCACTTGGACAGTCGTTCTAGATGTGACCCTGACTTGGAAAGCACAATGGAGTATGTCACTGTATGTTAAGTTAAGATACATTCTAAAAGTTGTTTCAGCTGTAGCATGAATTATTGGTACTTTCATATTAGTTCATATTTTCTGAGAAAATTTTGTAAGTGTTGAGTGAAGCTATTGGCTACATCCATTTCCTTCACCAACAAATTCATGTGAATATTTAGACATTATTATAGATCAATTGTTATTAATATAGCTGGTAATTAAGCTGCGCTGTTTTAAGTGTCGTACGAACCTTGGGCTTGTTAACTAAAGGCCCTTTAACTATATTTCTTCCACAAATATAGAAAGAAATAAATTCACAAATTACGATGATATATTTCTTTCACACTTACTCACAATATTCTCTTTGTTCACTGCAGACTTTGAGCATCCCTTACATTAAATAAGGAGCAAGACTTTTGTAATTTTTAATAAATTTCGGCAAGTATTAGAGAGTGTTATATAGAATATTTTGTTAGTATTTCTCTTGTTTGTAGTTTTCTTCTGATATGTATGGCTGAAACTGAATTGTGATTTTGAGTTGTTGCAGGTATCAGAGAGAAGAAGCAAAAATACAAGCTTCGGTAAACCTCCAAAATGCTAAAGCAGAGTCCAGGCCAAGAAAGCTTGAGGTATTTCATTGCCATTCATAGATTATATTCTGTATAACAAATTTGTACAGTTTCTTGCACAATAAGAGAAATAGGTAGAAATGTGAAACAAAATAAGTGTAATAAAAGAAGATAAAGAGAAAAAATACTATAAAAAGTGTGTTACCTATAATATACTCAAAATGCTAGTATCAAAATGTTATTCTAAGCCATAGATGTAATGGCATAATATAACTAGTATTAAAATGCTATTCTAACTTCTAAGTCATAATAGTTGTAATAGCTGTAATTGTTGAATGTTTATTCAAATGGTAGTTGTTTAATCCCTTCTCTTAAATTAAATATTCAATATCAAGACAAGTTAATCTCCAATCTCGAGATTGATTCCACTTAAAAGATTTATTTGGAGTCAAGTAATTTTTTTAGTTTTTATCTCTCTAAAATCTAAAACAATATTTTTAGATTTATACTAATAATCATATGAAATCGGTTAAAGGAATGTAAAAAAAAAAAAAAAAAGAGTTACTGAAACTAAAATTAACTTATTTTACAAAGACCAATAATGATAATTTCAAATTTTAAGGAAATGAAAATTAAATAAAAATATTTTAGAGACTAAAGATAAAACTTGTTCATTTTACAATACCAAAACATATAGTATAATCCAATATTTTTTAATTTTAATATTTTAACATATAAAGGCTGTTTTCCCGCTGGTTGTATGTCTGACCCTCCATTTGTTTGGTACTTGACTTGTTGGTTTTGAGTTTTGGCATTGAAATTAAGCATTTTTTCCTGCATGTTAAAATTCTAATATTATATTTTAATGGGCGAGCATTTGAGTAATTGCAATCATATAGCATCAACAAGTAATTTTAACATATGGTAGAGAAGTTTACTTTTAGCTGTCCGGGAAATGGAAACTAAGAGCAATCATTTAAATAAGGAGTATGTCATCCCTGTGTACTTTACTATTTTCTTATTCACCATTTGGTTCTGCAATCATGGAAGACTAGCTTTTTTTGGTATTTTTGTGTATTTATTCCTCCTGCTTGCCACTTGTTACTTCTATGTTATAGTCACAATTTAATAATTTACATGTTTTTCTTTAGCTTTAGAATCTTGCAGAGTCACTATATGCCTTTAGAGTTTGGATCTAATTTATTGCTTATCATGCATATGAACTTGAAGTATAAAAGTTTATAAAGTACGGCAGGTTGGTTATGCTAGCCAGAGTTGATTCTTGCTATGCTATCTATGCCCAAGTGCATGCTTGACCTCAAGAGTTAATCTCATTGTTGTAAATTTATCATATTTATCAAGTTTTCCTGTTTGGAAATCATTTCCTGACAACAAATAAACCTGTTAACACAAAAATTGTGAAGTGCTTTTTAATTTTTTTTTGAATTTTTAGCAATTTCAACAATGTGACCAGGCATTCTGGTGCCTGATTTCCTGTGTAAAATAAATTAGCTTGTGTCTTTTCTTTTTAGTTTTAAACATTTTTGACATTTAGGACTTTTGTTTTAAGGGAATGCCTGGAGTAATTGGAGTAGTGATGTGGGATAGTGGAGTTGTACTAGGAAAGTTTCTAGAGCATGTTGTTGACTCAGGGATGCTTGTCCTTCATGGAAAGAAGATTGTTGAATTGGGTTCTAGTTATGGATTGGTTGGGTAAGTTCAATTGCAATCTCATTCTATTCGACTTGTTCATGCTAAATGGCTATACTTTGTCCATAATTTCTTGAATAGCTCTAAGTTGTCTAGCAAATGACGAGGAATTATGTTGAAGTTTGTTCTTACTCATTCTATGATACACCTGCAGCCCTTTTGGGTAGTGAGGTCATTGTTACTGATCTGCCAGATAGGCTTAGGCTATTGAGAAAGAACATTGAGATCAATATGGAAATGTTTCTCTACGGGGTTCTGTAACAGCAACTGAACTCACGTGGGGAGATGATCCAAACCCAGAACTCATTGACCCCACACCCAATTTTGGTAATATTTCTCTCCCTCAACTCCTTCAAGTGAGAAGGAGCAAACAACATTCAATTATTGGCATCAGAAACTTTTGACGTTTTGCTATGAACTATGATTATTGTAATCATTCTAATCATAGGTTTGTAGTCAATTGTATCTTTTTCTTCCTTTGACTTGCATGCCTTGTCAAATATTTGAATTACCTGCATCTCATATGATATTTTGCTAGCCTTCCTTATTGATTCAATACTTGACTTCTTGTTTTCAGTGATAGGATTTGATGTAGTGTACACTGAGGGGGTAGTTGTGCATCTACTGGAGACACTTATGCAACTCTCTGGACCTAATACAACAATATTTTTGGCTAGAGAATCCGAAATGGTAAAGAATACCATTCCTTTTTCTTTTCTTTTGGGAGCACAATTTATACGATTTCAAAGAAGTAATTGCATAATGCAAATGCAGCGTGTTGTAATCATTTGTCATAGTAATGTAAATTATTATGCATGTTTCTCGGGAAAGGTTGTCTTGAAAGTATTGAATGAGCAATTATTTTTTCTATTCTTAAACATTTATTTCTTATTCTTCATTTTTAATGTGATTTATACACTGAAGATGAATGTTCCTTGTCTTTCTGTTTGTACAGTCATGATAATGATGCTAGAGATACACTTGGACTGAAATCCCTCCTCTCTAATTTTCTTTAATTTAGATGTAGTTTTTTTCATTGCAGGGCTCACATATTACAGGCTTCCTTAGCTGATATACTGACCCTAAGAAAAATATTGAATTGCTACAAAATGTTGTTATTGCTACTACTCTCTTAGGAAGCATAATCATGTTCATCCATTTATCGATTTACCAATCAATTATGGCAGCAAATCTATAAATACGAAGATGTGCACAGTTTAAAATTGTGTAATTTGAAGGACTTTGCAATACTTAAGAGACTAGTATTTATACAATTACTTTGTTATCTTAAAATTTCTAATACTTAGGAACTATTCATATAATTTCCCATACTTTTGGCACTGTTTATAAAAAAGTAATAGTTTAGGGACCAAATTGATGGTCATTCAGATTATCATTGTATAATGGTTTTTGAGTAGTTTAATTACTCTATTGCAATATTATTATTAGTCAGTGTTGGCATGTGTTTCTAGAATATAGTGTGACATCTTTGCATGTCTAGTTTTTTGTTAAGAAAAATATTAGAATAACATTAATATATTTTTTGTAAGTTAGTTATGGTTAGTTCATTGTAAAAATAAATAAAATATTTTAAAATTTTGCAAAAAAATAACATCGGTTGGTTTATAACCGATGCAAAGAGTGCATTTACAACATTGATTATGATCAAAATCGATGTTGTAAAGACACTTTCTGCATCGAATCTGTATAAGCACATTCAACATCAGTTTTTACAAAACCAATGTAGAAAGTATTTCAGAATATCCAATTCAACATCGGTTTTTTGAAGAAAAAAAACAAATGTTATTTTTTGCAATACAACATCGGTTTTTTCTAAAAACCGGTGTTTTTTTGCATGATAACATTGGTTTTAAAAAAAATAGATGTCATATAGTGTATTTTAACATCGGTTTTTATAACCGATGTTAATGTTTATACTTTTAGCATTAATACTTTCAACATCGATCCCAAACCAATGTTGAATTTCTAAAATAATCGATGTTAAAAGTGTTTTTTTTCTAGTAGTGATAGTAAGAGAGTGGAAGTAGAGGATTTTCACTCAATAAGTTGGATGATTTATTTCTTTCATAAAATGTATATCACTTTTGCAATCTCAAATCATGTTTACAAGATAAATGTTAGTAACTTACTTTTTTGAAAATATTTTTTTATTTGATGAAATTTATTTAAAATGATAAAATTTTATAGGTTTCATATCATATTTAATAATTTTTCTTTTGATTCTATAGTTTTCAACAAATATTATCACATATAGTGTGTTAGAAGGAGTGTCTTAAATAATATGTTCCTCACACTTTTCTCTTTGTAATCATTCAAAGTTGATGCACTAGTCTTTAGTCTTCCTTTTGGAAAGAATGTGTTTTATGAAATGTGTAGACAGGATGATGTGAGAAGGAAGAAATATATGTTTATTTATCTCTTATAATATTTTTATATTTGTTTACTGCACTGGTATGAATTGAATTGTGAATTTTGTGGAAAAAAAATTATAAAATTATATTTCATAGTTGCAAGTGGAAGAAGGAGAACAACATATGTTCAAAATATATTTATTTTGGAAAATTTTAAGCATTTTGAGAGGAATGACTATTTTATCTCTTATAAATCTATATATATATATATATATATATATATATATATATATATATATATATATATATATATATATATATAATTTGAAGAAGAGCATGCTTAATAATTTAATGTTTTGTAAGTTAAATGTTTGATTGTTGGCTAAATAAATTTTTTTTGTAACGAGTAAATTAAAAAACAAAAAATAAACTTATGATAAGTTAAGTTAAACTCCACTAAATTGGAAGAAAAAAAAAAGTGTTGGGTGCTTAAAAATTCAAAATTCAAAGGATATGAAAAAGACATCTACTAATAGTTGCAAATGGAATGCCTAATCACCAGATGGTTAGTTGTCAATCTAATTTTAAAGTTGTGGGATCTATATATTTTTATATATCATTCAAAGTGCATGATAGGATATATATCTAGAAGATATACACACACTCAATTTATATAACTATTGTCATAGTAAAGTTTAGTCCCTCCTCGACATGTGCATGCAAATTATCTTTTTGTTTTTCACAAAACAAAAGTTTTTTTATGAAAAAAAGTTTTTTTTTGTTGATCTTAGTATTTAAACCAATTCCTATTGACACATAAATACACATGTATATACAACCAATACTTTAATTTATAAAAAAAGGACGTTAGGCCTATATATTTTGTACTAACTAGTTTTAAATTTATTAGTAGGTTTCTAATTATTTGGAAACTTTTAATTAGTTTCCTTAACTATTTTTTTTTATTGAGTCTTGAACTTGTATTTTTTTATTTAGGTCTTTTCGCCTCATTGTTGTCACCGGAAATAACCACAAGTATCTAATTAGTCCAAAAATTCAATATTATCACTTCTACAATTTTGTATTGACTATTCTCACCACTTTAGATCATTATTATTGCCTCTTCTTATGAGTATTTTCATCTTTGTAGGTTTTGAATCAAATATTTTCAACTAGGTTCTTTGATTAGTATTTCTTAACTCTATAGGTGTACTCAGGGAGTTAATTTTCATAATGATAGTTAGACAAAAAAGACCAATTATATAACTGAACCCATGTTTGTATATATCTTTTGGTTACTAATCTATGTTTATTTTTCATTATTAAATCTTCTCTTTTATGTATTAATGTTTGCTTTGGCTTGACCACCATTTGCTTGATGTTGTGATTTGAATTGTCATTGTAAAATGAATTTGAACCTAGAAATGGAGAGAAAGACCTAATAGATTTTGTGTCTAGGGATGGAGTAAGACTTGTTAGTCATCTTTTAAACTTATTTTCTTAAAGTAAGTCATTTTGTTAGACTAGTCAAGGGATTGATAGTTTGGTCATGAGGTTTAGATTCTTTCCATCTAAGGGATCAAGGTTTGAGTATTTTTCCAAGTTAATGATAATAATTGGGTTTGAACAAGATAAGTGCTCACTACTAGAAAATAGGATTTTAGCATCGATTTTTTTTACTTTCAACATCGGTTGTTAACTGATATTGAAACCACCGACATTAATGAACTCAATGTTAACATTAGTTTTTTGAAAATTGATGTTAACATACAATACATAACATCATTTTTTTTTAAAAAAAAAATTGATGTCATATAATAAGCAATAAACCAAAAAAATATAAAATATGCAACAAATAACATCAGTTTTCCTAAAAACCGATGTTGTGTTGCACATGACAACATCGATTTTTTGGAAAACGGATGTTGTCAAGTGTACCACAACATCAGTTGTTATGAAAAACCAATGTTGTGATGCATTGACAACATCGGTTTTTTATTTATACACGACAACATCGATTTTTATATAACAATGTTTTTTTTGTAATTTTTTAATATTCTGTATGTTTTTTTAATATTACCTAAACCTGCAAATTAAAAAATATACCAATCCAAATAGTTTGACGGTACAAATTTTTATATTATTAATGAATAATTACTATCAATTATAAGAAATAGTTAAAGAAAAAAATAATATGAATCCAAAAAATCATCTACTATAGTCAAATCTAATTAAACTATCTATACAATTATAAAATTCCTTAGACACTTAGTGTTTCATTTTTAACTTTGAGATAACATCTTGCCTACTAAATGCAAATTGTCTTTAATCTCTTGGTGTGAATGATCTTAGATCAGTAAAATACCACATAATATAATAAAACATAACTTAATCAATATAAATAATAACAAGTATAACAAATGAAATTAGTTTAGAAATAAACAATTACCATTTCTCAATTATCCTTGAAACCTCCTAGGACTATCGTTAACATCCAACGCATCACATAATAGTCACACTTAGTGCTTTCTCTTTGCTTATTACACTAAATTCAATAAGATATTGAAAGTTAACCGAAAATCTATTAACACAATAATAAAATGCAATTTTTAAGACATCAATCATTGTTTAAATGACTTACTTTAACTGGAATTCACTTAGCAGTAGCCTTGGATTTACTTCCTTGAATATCATTGAATCCCTTTAAAGCACTGGTTAAGAGAAACATGCATACATATTACACAATTAAAATGCTGATGTCTTACAAATGATAAACTAAATGTCTTACAAATTACAACTATCCTGTTAATAATTCCTTTCAATTAGTTGTCAGGCTTATTATGCAAAGAACAAAACCGGACAACAACATTGTCCTTAGGACATATAGCGACCAATGACTAATGCGCACTGCATTGGAGAACATTAAGTTATTATAGTGCATATATTATTTAAATTGATTTGTTCGGTTTTACTTACTCATTCAAGTAGGCTCCTATTATAGACATCTCTTTGTGAATTATGCATATATTTCTTAATATAATCCTCATATTCAAACTGTGATTGTCCATATCTCTGTATGGACTGTAGCTCAAGGAATCCATACACAGAGGAATTCTCCAATCACATACTTAACTCATTCATATGCCTATTATTGTTAAAATAAAGTACATTATGCATCAATTTAAAACAATCAGTTATGTAGTGGATTGTAATGCAAAGTGACTTACAGAATCCATATTTTTATAACAAAGATGTTAAGACATTGACCACCATGTGCCATTTCAAAAAGATCTTCATGCTTTATGTACAAGGGGACATTATCATTATACACCCCGAACATAGTTAAATCCCACGACACTTGCATAACCTTGAGGAAAAGCTCTGGGATCGTCAACATCATCGGGTATAGGGGATCGTCATCAGGTTCTAGGATCGTCAATGTGATCAGGTATAAGGGATCATCAATGTTTCAGTTGTATGTAACTTGTGTCTTCTTCACAGATAGGGCACGCACGATGACTCTTAACACTGTATCCACTCAAATTCTCATATGTTGGAAAGTCATTAATGGTACAAAATAGCATTACACGCAACTTGAATGTCTCATTTTGATACCCATCAAACACGGCAATCCCTTCGTCCCATAACTTTGTCAAGTCTTCAGTCAAGGGACCGAGATAAACATTGATGTCATTTCCTGGTTGTCTTGGGTACGATATCATCATAGACAACATCATGTATTTTCTCTTCATTCACATCCAATGAGGCAAGTTGTAAATTACTAGCAAAACATGTCACGAATTATGCTGAGTGCTTAAACTGCCATAGGGATTCATTTCAACAGTGGAAAGTCCAAGCCTAAGATTTTTTACCTCTTTGCTGAAATCTAGATACAAACCATTAATATTTTTCCACTGGGAGGAATTGACTGGATGACGAAGCATTCGATCATAGTTTCTCCCATCTGCATGCAATGTAAGGTCTTTTGCGTTATCTCCATTCGCAAACAAACGCTTAAACCTTGGAATGATCAGAAGATACCATAACACTTTCATAGGGGGGATTTCTTTGTGCTTTCGTCACTGCTACACTCGTCATCATCCTTCACTTTGTACCATGATACCCCACACTTGAGGTATTTCTGCATTTTTTCAAACTCATGTCTGTACAATATGCAATCATTAGGGCATGCATGAATTTTTTGATACTTCATACCCATCGGACATAGTATCTGCTTCGCCTGATAGTAACTTGTTGACAACATATTTTCCTATGGAAGCATATCCTGCACTACCTAAATCAGGGAATTAAAGATTTTGTCACTCCACCCATATATGGCCTTAACATTAACCAGACCTAACACTGCTGACAACAACGTTAAAGACTTCTTGCACCCTAGATACAAAGGCATCTTCGAATAATTTTCCAATGTATGATACATAGGGGCATGTGCTTGTTGAAAAGACTCTTGTCCATGATCACGAATCATATCCTCTAATCAATCTCCTATTTCTACATCAACTGGTTCCGTTTGAGACCCATTCTGCATGTTTGTCAATTCACCATGTCATATCCATGTCGTATAATTTTTCTTAATCCCATCACAGAGAAAATTTTCTAGTATGTTGTCTAGTACTTTTCATCTCCGATTCAAACAATTTATACAAGGACATAAATATTTTCCATCCTTATTCGATCAACTTCTTTTGGAGGCAAATTGTAAGAATTGTTCAACGTCTTCCTCATATGCAAGGCTCAAGCAACTTGCATTCATCCAACTTCGGTCCATCTATTTAATAACTCTATGAAACTCACAAAGTTATTCCATGCATGAAAATCTCACTTTTTTCATTAAAGGTGTGGCCTTATCCCATTCAAGAAGACATCTTTTTTTAATAGATTTATACGTAAAGGTTAAGTCTCTTTTATTAAATTTGACGAAATTTTGGCAGCATTTGGCATTGATCTCCAAGTACATGACATGAAAGCGGTGACATGAATTTCACCACAATCAAGTATGCACTCAGAGAATAAAATGAAATGCATTGTACCGAAATTTCATCAAATTTAAGAAAAGAAAGTTAACCTAAACGTATGAATCTACTATAAAAAAATGATTCTTCCTAAACTGTCCAAACGAACAATTTAAGATTCAATACAATGATTAATCCAAACTATTCGAAAGAATCACTGTATTGAATTTCAAATGAAAAACTAAGGTTCACTCATAATGAACATAACTTATACATAAAACAATAGTCATTAATCACATAACACAAGTTATAAAAGTATTCATAACAAAAAAGACCGTGAAAGACATTCCTACCTCTGAAGATGGTCACTAACAATAATAATCAATGTCTTGATGACAATGCAAACAACAAAAGGAAAAGTGCCTACAAATTATAATTACAACTACAAAATGTTATTTAAGGGACTTAAAAAAAAACAAAAAATTTAAAGGACTAAAATAAAAAAAACTCTTATTTTATAGGGACCAAAATAAAAAATAAATTACAAAACTATAAAATATTTTCATAAGGTCAAGTGAATTTTATATAATTATTTTGATAATGATAAAGAATTCAAATAATTTGTATGAATTCTAAAATTTAAATTAATTATTTTTATACGCTAAAAAATGTATTTGAAGGGGGGGAAATAGAGAAATTATCGCAATGCCAATTGAATATGGGGAATAATTATGTTCTTTCGTCAAATTTCATACACTAAAAAATTTATTTGAAGGAAAATGTATATTGATAGTATTATAGAGTTGGTGCAGTTTGAGTCACACATAAATATTGCATGAAGTGAATTGTCACTAGGCAAATTAGGTAAGTACCTAAGTGTCTAACAAACTTTCTTGTCAAAACTTAAGGTATTTAAGCAAAGTCATCATTAGGTACACATCATCAATGATAATTCATTACTTTCACTCTTTCACATACGGATTAATTATCAAATTCTCCATAGGTAATCACCATTGGAATGTCGAGTCACTGTATATATCATTGTTAAAGTCCATATCTCTATTATCAAATCATATGTTTCAACCAACACTGTTTTTATATCATTATTTAAACCAACACTATTTTTATTTGTTCATATGTTTCAACCACAACCTTTTTTTTATTCAATGTGAAGGATCAAATGCAATCTTGTATTTTTTTCATAGCTAGCTACAACAATGTGGAATAGTTATAGCACAAAGTTTTCAATGGTAAAAAGAAGGCAAAAATTACTATTAATTCTCACTAAATAACGAGAAGCACCAAAACTTAAGAAAAAAAAAAGGTAAAAGAAAGACAGTGTTGCCAAAATCCAATGTAGCTAACCAAAATCCAATAAATAAAACTTAATTACAAATTACTGAACATTAAAGAAGGGGGACCCTAACATAGCATTGAAATCGAAGTTGTCAAAGGTAAGAGAAAGGCATACCTCGTTGTCGAGACCGCCAGTAAGATCAACAACTCTCCTTTTGTACACTCGTCGCCGCCTCAGAGAGGTGGCCATTGAGAGCTAGAGCACAATTGAGACCAAGAGTGGCTGCAAGTGGGAGTGAGAGTGGCTGCGAGCTTCATACCGAGAGAGAGTACGAGTGCGAGTGCTGAGACGGAGGAGACTGAGAGTGTGAGTGTGAGTTGCAGTGCCGCAAAAGTGACAAGGTCAAAGTGAGAGTGAGTAGACCGAGAGTGGGTGCGAGAAGAGGGCCAAATTCAATTGTGTGTGTGTGTGTGTGTGTGTGTGTGTATATATATATATATATATATATATATAAACAACGCCAATTTTTATGAAAACCAATATTGGTTTTTTAAAAAAATGATGTTAACATCCATTTTCCAATAGTAGATCTTAAAGGTCTTTTTTAGTAGTAGATCTTTGTTTGTATGAGAAGCTGATTTAGTAAAATCTATCTTAACTCTTTTATTATTTGTTATTTTTCTTATTTTTATCGCATTCTATATTTATAAAAATACAAAAAACATTTTTTGTTTATTTATGCTATTGATTACATTTTCGTATTTCAATTAAAATCACTATCATCCCAATATTTTAAGAACCAGGTCAATCATCGAATCAATCACAACATTAGATTAGTAGGCCACTAGACCGGTGAATTACATATCAAACTAATTTTACTCTATATATATTAAAAAAATAAAATATAATATAATTGATATTATTTAATCCTTCCATATTCCAAATTTAACTTTTGAGGTTTTCTACGTCTCCCGCTAAATAATTTACTATGATAATTTTAACTTTTAATTTTAGTTATGTTAGTGACAGATTGCCTCAATATTAACAGTTAAGGGCAAATTTTTCCATCTGGGATAGTTTTACAAACTATTTCCCCAGATGGGGCTGTTTTCAAACATTTTCCAGCATGGGGCAGTTTTGGACGTGTTTTGCATGCATGCAGCACCCAAACCGCCAGAACCACTGGCGAGTTTGGTGTCGGTGAGCAAATCGTCATTCACACTGGCGATACGTGCATGCATAGTGAAGGAACCGCCAGCACTACTGGCGATATCAGTATCCATGGGAACCGCCAGTCAAACTGGCGAGTTCCAAGTGGCTGAAAACCAGGCTTTTTCCAGGCGCGTACAGGCTTTTTTCATGTGCTTTTTCAGGTAGGGTAGCTTTTTCTGAGTAAGGGAAGTTGCAACTGCCATTGGCGATTTAAGGGCAAGTTGCAACTCCAACTGGCGAGTTAGGGCAGAAGGAATAGCCATTCCAGATGGCGATTTAGGGCCTTTATATACGCGAAAATTGTTTCAGTGTTCCTGTGTGTTCACAAGTAAGTTTGAGTTTCAAAACTGTAAGCGTTTAGGGTTTATTCAAATTTGCTTCTTGAGGCTTCAATATCTGAATCAGGTTCGTAGGAATAATTTGTTTTAAGTCATTTTTTATAGCAGTTTGAATGCATAGTTTTTATTAATTTTTTAATTAAATTAGTTTTATAATTTTAATTAAATTAGTTTTATATTTTATATTTTATACTGTGTGGTTGCTATTCTTCATACGTGCTTTGTATTATAATTTTTTTAAGTAATTTTTTGTAGAAGTTTGAATGTATAGTTTTTATGAAATTTGTAATTAAATTAGTTTTATATTTTATATGGTTATTTATGTATAAAATAGAAGAAATTTGTCATCAAATTTTTAATTAAATTACTTCAGTGTTGGTGTGTGTTCAAAAGTATATTTAAAAACTAGATTTAAGCTTTAAAAAACTGTGAGTGTTCTTGAGATATAAATTTGTCCGCATAAGGTTTGAAATTTGCTTCTTGAGTGTTATGAATGAGGTTCGTAATTTTTAGCCAAATAATTTGTATTATAAAATATTTTATAAGTAATTTTTTAGAGCAGTTTGAATTTATAGTTTTTAATAATTTTTTAATTAAATTAGTTTTATATTTTATATGCTTGTTTGTGTGTATAAAATAGAAGAAATTTGTCATGATATTTTTTTAAAGAAATTATTTGAGTCCCGAAAATATTTGGTAAATATGAAATTTTTAGTATATTTTTAATTAGATTAGGTTGGTGTTGATACTTTGTTAGTGTGTTAAAAATTGATCAAGCGTGTATTGTCAAAAGTGTGTGAAAGTAAAAAAAATTGTAACATCATAATTATTTGAAGTAAGTATTTTGAGTGTGGAAATTTATTTTAATATAAAGTTATAGTAATTTTTTAATTAGATAAGGTTGATGTTCATGATTTGTTGGTGTGTGTTAAAAATTTATGAGCATTCAACTTGAATAGTATTTAAAAATAATTTTTTTCCCATTATATTTATTTGAAGTACGTATGTTGAAGTTATTATTGTGAAAATGAATTATTTATAAATAATATTAAGTTTGTTTATGGTTTATTTGGGCTTTAAAATTACTACCTTGGAATCGTTTATTTTTTTAAGTGTTTACCATAAAAAATATTTAAAGTTAATAATTTTTTTATAGAATAAAGTTTTAATGTCAAATTGTGTTAAAGAGACTTTTTGTGATTACATTTTACTATTTTGAATTTATTATGATTAATTAATTAAAATATTATTTTTGTAGGTACACGATGAATTCGGTTATAACAGTGTTGTATTTCAATGGACGGGTATATGAAGATAATGATGGTGTAATATTTGAAGGCAGTAAAAAAGTGATTTAGATTAAACGTGGAATTAGTTTCAATGCTTTGAAGAAAAAAATTGGAGACAATGCAAAGTTAGAAAATAATGAAATTATTTCTGCTATCAGTTGTAGATTTTTAGTGTCAGGAAAATATATTGCCTTGCAAATTTGTGATGACGAAGACGTTGAAACGATGTTGGAAAGTTTTAAACAACAACAAGAAATGTCAGTTCTAGAATTGTACATAGAAAAGGATGTGGCTGGTGGTTCAATGTTTCATTCTGCAAATTCGCTTACATCATGTGGAAATTATTTATCTAATGATGAGACACAACCGCCAACAAATATGAGCAATTTACATCTTGACGAAGATGATGATGATGATTATCTTGTTTCTAACTCATACGTTGAAGAGTCTTTAGACGAAGATGACAGTGTTGACGGTATATCTGATACAGACAATAAAGTCACCGAGATGATTCCACCAGTAGGAATTGTTCACCCAGCAGAAGGTATAATTTCCTCTTAAAAAATATGTCAATACATTTATTATTTCACGACAATTGTATTTAATGCCAAATAAGTATGATTTGAATTTATTTTTTTTGGACTATAAGGTGTACAAGGAATTCAAAATCCATTTTGGAATGATGTTTTGCATTATAATAATATCAACTGGAGTCATCATCATGAGGAGGACATTTGTGGTTTGGAGATGCCATCCAGTTTTAATGTTGGCCAAGAATTATATGTTGGCATGGATTTTGATAGTAAAGATGTGGTCAAGAATGCAGTCAAACAATATGTTATGAAGGTGCATCAAAGTTTCAAAGTGGTTGAAAGCAAATGGGACAAGTATGTCGTTTGTTGCTTGAATAAAAATGCATATCGTCCTTGCCCTTTCTATATGAGGGCAATTCTATCTAAAAAAACTTATTCATGGAAAGTCACTCAATGGGGTGGACCACACACATGTCTCAATATGACCATGACCCAAGATCACGAGAAACTTGATTCAGATTTAATTGCCACTCGTGTAGTAGGTACGTATTTTATGTTCATATTATGTTATTGTTTAGCCTTAATTGTCATTTAAATTTTGTTATTCTATTGACAGGCATGATCAGAGAAGATCCATCGATAAAAATTTCATTGATTCAAGAGAGGATTAACAGTCAATTTGCGTACAAGGTGTCGTACAAAAAAGCTTGGTTGGCGAAACAGAAAGCCATTGCTATTGAATATGGCGATTGGGATGAGTCATATGCGAAACTTTCGTCGTGGCTAACACACATGCAAAATCATTCTCCTGGATCGTATTTTCAAATACTACATGACGATTTTATCGTTGGGAATACGGTTAGTCACGAACACCGCCAATTTCATAGAGTTTTTTGGACTTTTGGCCAATGTAAAGAGGCTTTCAAGTACTGTAAGCCAATCATACAAGTTGGCGGCACACATTTGTACGGCAAATACCGTGGGACCCTCTTAATGCCCACATCACAAGATGGAAATGGTGGTGTCCTTCCTCTAGCATTTGCGGTGGTCCAAGGTGATGTAAATCATGAAGATTTTGATGATGTCAAGAAGAATTAAGAATTTGCTTGAGAAAGGGGGAGAATGTAAATCATGCAAACTTTGATGGTGTTGAGAAGAAATCACATGTTTGTCATCATCAAAAAGGGGGAGAATGTGAATGTATGTATACATGATTTTGATGATGTCAAAAGAAGAATTAAACAAGGCTCATTTTGCTTCAAGATTAATACAAGATTGTTTCAACAAACAAAGCCTTGATTCAAGATTTCTTCAAGATCAAGCCTTGCCTCACAATGAAAGGTTTCAAGTCATTTAAGGCACATGTAATCGATTACCAATACATGTAATCGATTACCAATGGTTTGAAAGTGTGTAATCGATTACACATCATATGTAATCGATTACCAGAGACTCTGAACGTTAGGAATTCAAATTTTAAATGAAGGGTCACAACTGTTCAAGAAAAACAACTGTGTAATCGATTACACTAATTCTGTAATCGATTACCAGAGAGGATTTTCAAGGAATATCGCCAACAGTCACATCTTTTCATTAGATTTGTGAATGGCCATCAAAGGCCTATAAATAGGTGACTTGGGCACGAATTTTATAGAGAGAGTTTTGCTTGGCAAAAATGTCTTATCCTCTCAAAAGACAATGAGAGAGATTCCAAAAGAACTTCATTGTCAAATGCTCTCTCAAAAGAAATCCTTGGCCAAACACTTGCCAAATCTATAAGGATTCCTACATGATCTTTATTGTAATATTCTTCTCTTGAAAAGAGAATTCTTCTTATTCAATGAGATTGGTTAAGAGACTGTGAGTCTCTTGTTGTAAAGGATTCCTGAACACAAGGGATGGGTTGTCCCTGTGTGGTTCAGACTTTGTAATGGATTTTACAAAGATAGTGGAAATCTCAAGTGGGTTGCTTGAGTACTGGACGTAGGCACAGGTTGTGGCCGAACCAGTATAAAACTGTGTTTGCATTCTCTCTTCCCTTATCTCATTTATGTTATTGCAATCAATTTTGTCTTGCATGTTTATAGAACATTATTAAATTGATTGTTGTTGCTTCTTCTGCATTCTAAGCCTATCCCTCTTAAGATTATTGAGGCCACAAGGTCCAACAGGTGAGACGTTGACAGCGTGGTCATGGTTTTTGGCACACTTGCGTGAACATGTGACAGATAAAAATTGTATTTGTCTGATATCTGATCGACACGCGAGTATAAAGTCCGTTGTCGCTAACGAAGCACTTGGTTGGCAACCTCCCCACGATTATCATGTCTACTGCGTGCGACACATAGCAAGCAACTTCAATCGAAAATTCAATAATGCCAAACAAAAAGAAATGTTGAAGAAATTGGGTAAGATATAATAAATTGATGGTCACGTTTATTTAACTTTCATATATACTTAAAATTGTTATTCATAACTAATTTTATGCAGCCTACACTCCTTGCAAGCACATTTTTGATCAAAATTTAGAAAAATTTCGTCAACTGAGTCCAGCCATAGCAACATGGATTGATCGCATTTCAAAGGAAAAATGGACGAAGGCTTATGATAGAGAAGGACGTCGATATGGCCACATGACAACCAACCTCTCGAAAGTACTTTGTTGAGCGTGGCCGCCAAGCCCAAAGACAGTTAAATGAAGGACAAGTATATTGTTCAAAGCTTGTTAAAGAACTGAGGAAAAATCAAGAACAAGCTTGTACGCACATCGTTCGCGTGTATGATATCCACTCCACAAGGTTTGAAGTAGAGGAGAGCTTTAACCCTATAACGCAACGTGGCGGACAAAAGTGGGCAGTTAACTTGAATGATCATCATTGTCAATGCGGAAGGTATTATGCGCTTTACTATCAAAGACAGTTAAATGAAGGACAGGTATATTGTTCAAAGCTTGTTAAAGAACTGAGGAAAAATCAAGAACAAGCTTGTACGCACATCGTTCGCGTGTATGATATCCACTCCACAAGGTTTGAAGTAGAGGAGAGCTTCAACCCTATAACACAACGTGGCGGACAAAAGTGGGCAGTTAACTTGAATGATCATCATTGTCAATGCGGAAGGTATTATGCGCTTCACTATCCATGTTCACACATTATTGTAGCTTATGGTTATGTGAGCATGAACTACTACCAATATATATATGTTGTTTATACAAACGAGCACATCTTAAAAGCTTACTCCGCACAATGGTGGCCTCTTGGGAATGAAGCGGCTATTCCTCTTTTGATGACGCATGGACACTTATCCCTGACCCAACTACAATTCGTGCGAAAAGTCGGCCAAAATCAACAAGGATAAGAAATGAGATGGATTGGGTCAAACCATCTAAGCACCGACAAAAATGTAGTAGATGTGGAGCCGAAGGGCATAATAGGCGTCGCTGTCCAATGCAATCTGAGCGTGGAGTTGTTCAAATCGTTGATTTATGTATGTTAGTCGAGTGACTTGTATTTGTTTAAGTTCTGTTCAATGTATTGAATTTTTGGGGTTCAATGAATTCGGTAGTTAAAAAACATTTTGGCTTCTGTACATTACTTATTTGTGGGGTTCAATGAATTCGTTAGTTAAAAACATAAACATAAACCTTAACCCTAAACTCAACCTAAACCAAACCTAATCACTAACACTAAACCCTAAACCATAAAACCAAACCCAAAACCTTAAACCCCAAACCCTAACCCCTAAACCCTAAACCTTAAGGCGATTGATGAACTAACGGGTATTCAAATGATGTCCAATGCTGTAGTTAAGGGTATTCAAATTGATACTAAAGGAGAACTATCTACAATGATGAACTATGGACTTAGTTAAAAACATAAACATCAACCCAAACCCTAAACCCTAACCCTAAACCATAACCCCTAAACCCTAAACCTAACTCCTAAATCCTAAGTCCTAAACCTAACTCATAACCCTAACCCATAACTCATAAACCCTAAACCTAATTCATAAACCATAAGTCATAAACCTAAACCTAACTCATAAACCTAGCCCATAACCCCTAAACCCTAAACCCTAAACCTAACTCCTAAACCCTAAGTCACAAAACATAACCCTAAAAAAAAAAAACTCCTAAACCTAAACCTAACCCTAAACCAACTAACTCCAAACCCTAAACTAACCATAACCCTAACCCCTAAACCTAATATAACCTAACCCATAACCCCTAAATCCTAAACCTAACTCATACCCTAACCCATAACCCATAAACCCTAAACCTAACTCCTAAACCCTAAACCTAACCCATAACCCCTAAACCCTAAACCCTAAACCTAACTCATAAACCCTAAGTCCTAAACCTAACTCCTAAACCCTAAACCTAACTCATAACCCTAACCCATAACCCATAAACCCTAAACCTACCTCATAAACCATAAGTCCTAAACCTAACTCCTAAACCCTAAACGTAACTCATAACCCTAACCCATAACCCCTACACCCTAAACCCTACTTATTTTAATTTGTCTACTTTAATTTTTCATTTAGAAGTTGAAATTGGTGTTTGTCGTTAGTTAGTACCATTACTTATTTTCATTTGTCTACTTTAATTTTTCTTTATGACTTTATTTATTATTCTAGTTTGATGTGCGACATAAAAATAGTCATTATGGTGTCCGCGATGGTGATTCCATAACAAGTAGTCATTGAAAATGAAATTCCATAACAAATTCCATAACAAGTAGTATGAGATACCATAAATTAAGTCTGAAATTAAAATTACAAAGATACAACACAAATTTTAAATAGAGACATCAAAATCAGTCATTATGGTGTCCGTGATGGCATGAGGATGTACCACATGGTCGATCCCACCTTCGGGCTTGACGATCTGGATTTCTTCTTGCGCGCTGTCTCCGCCCTTGTTGCTCAGCCTCTGCAGAAAACTCGTGACACAAATCAACACCTAATAAGTCACCCATATCAGGTATTGCTCCGGGTACATTCCATTGCGAAGCTAATGGGGCATTAGGTGTTGCCATTGGGGCATCATGTTGCTGCGAATGGGTCATGGTCGGCCATGAAAAATGAGGATGTGTTTC
The DNA here is from genome assembly GCF_000004515.6 of Glycine max. Classification (NCBI taxonomy): domain Eukaryota; kingdom Viridiplantae; phylum Streptophyta; class Magnoliopsida; order Fabales; family Fabaceae; genus Glycine; species Glycine max. Next base: position 10,536,470 of record NC_038248.2, read on the forward strand.
TGCAACACCACCAAACGAATGTTCGCTTGCAGACATATCAGTGTCATGACCTTCAAATGGATACTGATACATTTGCGAAGGATACTGAGAAAATGTTGATGGCGTGTAATACATTCCATGGCCACGCTGCTCCATTTGTTGGGAAAAATCTTCCGCTTGAACAGTCTCCCTTCGTCAAAACCTTGAGTTTCAACACTTGACTGAAGCATGTGAAACTGTTGTAGGAGAAATCGATGCTCTAATGCTGGACCATGTGCCACAGGCTCAATGATCCTCTCTTGCTCTTGGGATAAAATCGCTAACTTTTCCACATAAGGCACGAGATCATCAACTGTCCATGTGTTTCGCCCTTGTGGTGACACCATATACTGCAATGTCTCCGCAACTTCACCCTGCAATTATTAGGGTAAGCAAATTAATGTCGATGCTTTAAAAAATAAATTGAAGTTAAATAATTAAAAAGAAATAAATACCAATGTAGCCGTGTTTGCATTGTTTGGGTCGATAAACATTTTTGGTGTCCCCTCAGTACGAAGACCCTAACAAGACTGACACATCTTGAAGAGTAATCGTAGCCTCTCCGCATCTTAAGTGAAACGTGTGTGTCTCGGGCCTCCATCTTTCAATCAAGGCTGTAATTAATGAAGAATTAATTTTTAGGTACCTCATCTTCATCATCCAATAAAATCCAGATTGGCGAAGTAGATGAATAATTTCCTCTGGTATTTCTTCTTGTCCTTGATAGATGGGGACAGCTCGTCTGATATGTAGTTTTCTGTCTGGTTCCCCATTCCAAACATGTTCTGAAACATGTTTAGGTTGCATCCATAAAACGTCTCCATCTATTGGACCAGACTTAATTTGTATACTTGATGAAGATGACGATGAAGATGTCATTGATACTCTGCAATAAAATATAATACAAAAAATTGACAACAAAAATTTAACATAAAAAAAATTAATTTTACTTACAACAAATTAAGTAAAATCTCAATAAATAACAAAATACATAAATTTGAACAACAAAATACTATACAAATAACAAAATTATAAATTAAATTACATAAAAACAATAAAAACATAAAATACTAACTAAAATACTATACAAATAACAAATTTAAAAATTTAAATACATACATAAAATTAAATAAATACATCAATTTAAATAAATTACCAAGTTTTTTCCGATTAATAAAATTTAAATTAAATTACATATATTACACAAATAAATTAAAATAAATCTAAAAAATACTATGGAAATAAAAATTTAAACAATATATATATATATATATATATATATATATATATATATATATATATAATTAACAACGTATCAAATATTCAAATAAAAATTAAAAATAAGTAAACTAAATAATATTAACATTCTAACAAAATTATAAATTATATTACATAAAAAACATAAAATACCAACTAAAATTCTATACAAATAACAAAATTAAAAATTTAAATACATACAGAAATTTAAATAAATTACCAAAGTTTTTTCCAATTAATAAATTTTAAATTAAATTACATATATTAGACAAATAAATTAAAATAAATACAAAAAATACTATGGAAACAAAAATTTAAACTATATATATATATATATATATATATATATATATATATATATATATATATATATAATTAACAACACATCATATATTCCAATAAAAAAAATAAGTAAACTAAATAATATTAATATTCTAACAAAATTATAAATTGTATTACATAAAAAACATAAAATACTAACTAAAATTCTATACAAATAACAAAATTAAAAATTTAAATACATACAAAAATTTAAATATATTACCAATTTTTTTTCCGATTAATAAAATTTTAATGAAATTACATATATTACACAAATAAATTCAAATAAATCCAAAAAATACTATCAAAACAAAAATTTAAATATATATAATTAACAACGTATCATATATTCCAATAAAAAAATTAAGTAAACTAAATAATATTAACATTCTAACTAAATCTAACATATCATATATATAACATAAATAATACCATACAAATCTAAAAAATCTAAACCAAATAATAATAACATACCAATTTAAAAAACTTCAACAAATTCATATTAACAAATTAACTACAACTAATGTACCGTATAACACAAATAATTAGATACCAACTAAAATTATAAAATACACATATAACACAAATCATTTTCTTATTTTAAGGTATTACTTAAAATTTGAAATTACCACCTAAACTAAACAAATGTAACATTTGTATACTAATCAACATCTACACATATATAAAACAAATAATACCATACTAATTTATAAAATCTAAACAAAATAATATTATCAAAAAACTAACCGAAAGCACAATTAATACTAACTTAACATATGTATACTAACCTAACTAATATTCTTAAAATAATATTTATAAATCAACTAAAACTAACCTAACATAAACCTAACCTAACCTAAATAATATTAATATGTCAACTGAAATTATTTTAACACATGTATATATAACTTACCCGAAGCGCGTATTAAAAATAGCAACCCAAAGCACGTATGAAGAATAGCAACCACACAATGTAGTGTAGGACAACGCAAATAGGATTCAAAACTTTACCTAGAACACATAAAAAATTTCTCAATTAACTTAACATATATATAACACAAAAAAAATTAAAATTTTCAGTTAACACAATACTTACAAGAACACGTAGTACCAAGAGAAGAAAGAATGCAATGGAAGCAGGAATATGAGAAGAAACGAATGCAGTGAGGGAGATACAAACAGAAGAAAGGAATACACACACACGGGAGCCACATATGTTGCGTTTTATAAAAAAAAATTTGAACTTCAACTCGCCAATCAAATTGGCGAGTTCTTCTTGCATCTCGCCTGCACCAATGACGATTCGTGCTTCCCTGCTGTGTCAAGCCTGCATTCCTACACGTAGCCTTGCACGTAACCCTGCAACTAGCTGCCCTCTCCTGCCATGAACTCGCTAGTTTGATTGACGATTCCTCCATGCATGGCAAAATCGCCAATGGGGATGACGACTTCTTCACTGCCAGCGAATTTGCCAGTTTGACTGGCAGTTTGCTTGGAACTTACATGTAATTTACGTGTAAAATACTCCCCTAGAGAAAAATGTTTGCAAATAACCCCATCTAAAAAAAAGTTTATAAAAGTGCGCCGACAATTTGCCAACAGTTAAGATGTGTTAACGTCTTGCCTCAATGTTAAAAATCTCTAGCTTTTTTGGTAATAAAAAGGTATATTAGTAATATGACTAGGCAAAAAAGAAAGAGAGAAAGTATGACATAGGATAGTGTGAAATTATGGTGTTGTATAGAGAGAAAGTGACAAAGAAGCAACAGGGACTTTGGGCAGTGTGCATAGCAAGTGAAGAGATTTTGAACCGTACAAATGGAATGATGACTAACAAAGCAAATTTTTTATACTTAAAAACCGGTTCAACCAATGGATGAGTCTAACGATTTTAACTGGTTTAGAGCCGAGTCCACCAGTTTTAAGCGGTTCAAATGCATTTTTGATCTGATTACAGAAGAGACCGGCCACTAATCCGGTTTCCGATTGAACCGGTCGGATCGGTCTGTTCGATCAGGTTTTTAAAATATGCTATCCCCTACCACTACACTAAATGATTAATTATTGTCCACGAGAACAAATATACACAGCATAAGACTCAACTAAACATGTTTTCACAGAGAAACCCAATCAATCTTGTAAGAAGGAACTTGAGTAGAATAAAATGTGTTTGAGCATCTTCCCATTACGACTCAGTGGTGTCAAAGGTAAAGATTAGGCAGTGGAGAAGAACCAACAGAACCCTCACTTACAGTCATAAAAAACAACAAACGCTGAAGGTTCAAACTTGCGAGAAAGGTCTAGGTTCGGATTTGGAGCGAATTAGACAGAAGACAATCATTTTAGAGTTCCTGAAACGTCATACCATAACCCTGTTGCGTGGAAACGAGAAAAGAATAATCCATTCCAAGTTATCAAAGCGAATTGGTCGTAACGTAAGTTAGGTACTAAGTTGAAATCATATGACCTGGTATTCCACGAACACCATGGTTGAAAATGAAACCAAAAATCCCGAGTAAGAGCCAAGAAAAAATTATAATAAAATGTCTGTGCTTGAATTTTTATTTAATTACGGCTTGCCCATTAAACAAATATTCCGAGCATGTAAAAGTTCGAGCTTTTTAGCCTTCGATTTCCTAGGTTTGTTTTGAAATATGCGAACTTTAGTCGATTTTTTTTGCCAAAAAAAAAATCAAATTTTGTGTCTAAAAACCAAAGAAATTTAAATTTTTTTAATCAAAAAGTCAATTTTGATGCAACGAAGAAAAACAAATTTGTAACTTTACTCTTTTCCAAATCATACCAATAAAACATACCCACTCCATTTTTGTTTTAAATAAAATATCTCTCACTTTGGAATCAGACACCGTCTCAATGTGCGGGAATGACTTATCTATAGTTATTTATTAAAATGGAAATATTAGTTTTAATTTATAAGAAATATTATATTCTCTCTGCTCACAAATATATATATATATATATATATATATATATATATATATATATATATATATATATATATATATATATATATGTATGTATTATGTTATAACATCTATGCTAAATATTTGATAATAAAAAATATATGATAAATATTTTCATTAAATAGATATTTTTTATTTTATTAATTAATATTTATTTTTTATTAGCATTAAATATAGTAAAATGTTTATAAACCACTAGTAAAATATTTTTTATTAAGCATAATTTTTTATATTTATAAATTTTAAATATCTATACTATGTATTTATACTTCTAAAAAGATTATATTTACTATCATTGAAATATGTTTTTACCTATTACATTAATTTAAAATATTTTATTGAATTTTTATTAAATAACTTAATTGATAATTTTTAGTAGAGTTTCTCTTGATAATCATTCTTTTTATTTAGAAGTGTCGAATTTGAAATCTTATTTAGAAAAATTGAGTATGCTACCTCTCATATTATTGACTTGTTAATTTGTTATCATTGAAATAATTATTTATTAATAAAATTAATTTAATATTTTACATTTTATCAATGTATGCGTGCAACACTTATTAATATTATTTTCATTCTTGCCCTTTCTCTACATGACGGGACATGTTTTCATGGCAGACAACTCATCTAATTTTATATTTTTTTTTTATGAGGATGCCATTATTTATATATGGTCATACTTGATGTCTTCTTTAATTAGATCCAAAGCCACGTCATGTGCGTACCAATTTCAATAGCATTTGTGCGTATCTTAGATTAACTACTTATTAGTCAAATTTGGACCTAAAATAAATTAAATTTCAATACATAAAATAGTTTTAGATCCAAATGTAAGAGAAACTAGTTTTTTTAATAAGGTTTAAGTTTATTGCATACAAAAAATTGTAACGTGCTTCAATTAGTAAACCTCGTTAAATTTAATTCCATATTAAAAAGGTTTAATTTAATTGCACACAAAAATTATAACATGTTTTAAAAGAGTATTAATTAATAATATGTAAAATATATATTTTTAAATTAACCATATACTGTTTTTGTCTTGTGAGGATCCGAAACATCAAATTTAAGCTTAAGCTGATTTACCACATCAGGTACACATTTAAACTCAAACAATAAAACACAATTTTTTTTTTACATTTAACCACGTGATATTATTCATATTTTTAATTATTATATAGCGGCAAAATTAATTGTATTATAGGTTTTATAAGTTTGATTAAATAAATAAATTTATTTTTTAATATTATCATTCATGTTCGATGCATGGATTTTGATTGTTATGATCAACCTTTGGTTATAACTTTTTTTAAAAAAAATTAAATATATTAGTTGGCAGTTTGTAGTAGTGTTAAGGCCCAGCTAGAGGACAATAAAATTGTCGGTGCCCATTGTTGATGTGAAGGAATGAATCACAAATTCCAGAAAAGAAAAAAGCAAGATTCCATTAGATTACAGTTAGCCGACAACACGGTATATATATGCTTATTTCTTTAACAAAGCTTAATAACGTTTTTAATTTTTAAATTTCAATTTATGTACTATTTTAATTCCTGAAATATTTTTCTTTTACAGAAATTCCTGAAATCTTAATTATATATCTTTAGTTTTTATAATATTTTAATTATTAAAAATGAGTCTCACATTCTATATATAATTTAATGACTAAAATGTAAGTGAAATAAAACATGACATTAATTTATATAGATTGACAAAGAAAAATATTTTTTAAAAAAAATGAAATTTTTAATCAATATTTTTTTTTTATCATTTTACGTAAATTAATATCGCATCAAGAACTTAGATTTAATGATTGTAAAATTATAAAAATTACAATAATAGACTCACTAGATGAAAGCTAAAATTATAGGAATTAGATACAAAATTAAAATTAAGATGATTAAAGTCACGCACAAACTAAAATATGAATATAAAGGTAAAATTAAAATTTTATATTATAATATCAATAATATTTAACTTTATTTAATAACAATGTAAAAGTTAAATAGTTTTATATAATTATCTAGTCGTAACATTTTGATATATTATTAAATGAATTTAAAAATTCAAATTATTATTGGAAACAATTGACATTTTTAATAATATAAACATATTGCCAAATGATATTTTAAAAACCTTTAACATACATGTAAATACAGTGTTTCTACCCGATTTGGATAGAATTGCTTCTAATAATGGATATATATGTGGTAAAGAGAACAAAAAAATTATAAATTTGTTTACCCGAGGAATGAAATGCCAATAATTAAACAATATATGTAAATTATGTTGCCGAGTAAAGTCAACAAGACATTGTTTATGCTAATTGCCTAATTTTATATTTTCAGATGTCTACAACTCACCAACCATCTTAAATTAATATAGACTTTAAAAATAAATGAATTTACAAAATATTACAGTCATTAAAGCAATACAAGAAGCTGGCCAAATAATTAAGAATGTGGTCTCCATCATTAAATTTGAACCTTAACTGCCCATTTAAATAATTTCTTTAGACGTGAAAATTGACCAGAAAAATTGTATAAGTCCTGAGCTCTCACAATTTAGAATTATCATCACCATTATATATTCAAAGCAATAAGTCAACTATCATTCATCGAGACTGAGAAGCCGAGAAACTTATCTTGAGAAATAAAAAAGATATTTTTTTCCTGTTGAATTTGTTAGAAAAACAGTTTATATAAAACCACGCATGTTTGGTTAAGGAAAGTCCCTTCACAACTAAATCGACAATTATAACACTAATACAGAATAAATTACTCAATCTTTCACATCAAATTTTCTCCTTGAAAGCTGTTTTATTTCTAATGAATAGAGTCCGCGTCAGCTTCTAAATTAAGGTGATTTCTTTTTTCCCTTCCCCAGCACATTCGACTAGGCGATTATCACGAAATAATTCAAGTTACCATTGCGCCCTCTAATTATGAATTTTAATTTTCTCTTTTTTTTTTACTATAATGTTTTGTATAGATAAAAACATAGTTTGTAGTATATTTTTCTCAAATAACAATAAACAATAGTGCTATAGTTTAGAAAGTTACAATCATATTTGTTGCGCTGAAAGCGCCATTTAAGCTTAATAAAGTGGGGGGTCAAATCCTCAAATCTTGTGAATTGTGAATTTGTGATGCATGAAATGAAATAAAAATATTGAAGAAAGATTTCAACTTGGGTTGCTTGAGCTTTTAATTTGCTTGCGTGACAAAAAGGGGTTGGTCCCTCTTGTTGCCTAGTCCCACCCTTTAATTTCGGGAGGTTATTCTTTCATTCTTTTAGTTTCAGTTTCAGACTTTCAGATCCAAAGGCCAAATCTTAGGGTCATGATTTTGGTGTTGGTGAGTCTTGGATATGTCATGTGATAGTCCAACCAAACCAAACAACAAACAAAAGAACAGCACCCTTCTGACTCAAAGGTAGCAACTTGAGACAGTTTCTCAGGTTTGAACATCAAAGAGCACACAAGGGTCCAATTGGATTCCTAAGCAGAGAGATGGGGTTCCAAGAAAACGGGAATGGGGAAATGGGGTTGTCTGGAATCCCCTTGGGAGTAAAGAACAAGTACAAGAGGATGAACTCTGAGCTTCCTGAGGACAACGATGATGTGTTGCACCAACAGCAAGTGGATGAAAGGAGGAGCAGTACCAGGAAATATGTTCTTGCCTGTGCCATCTTTGCTTCTCTCAACAATGTCCTTCTTGGCTATGGTATGTTTGAAAAAGCCTCTGATTTTTTTTTTTTTTCAGTTTTGTGGAAACCATCTGCAGCTACCTCTTTGATTTCGTTGCTGCATTTTCCATTGACTATTCTATTTAATTAGAATCAGATTGTGTTGGTGTGATGGTTTTTAACAATCCATTCATTTCCCACCTTGTCGTTTGTTCTGTGGTTCATCTAGATCAACTTTGTTCATATGTGATTTATCTTTTCATTTCTAGTATCTATGAAACAGATCTACCAAACTTTGGGTTCAGGGCTGGCAAGCTGAGAGAAGTCAACTGTATATGTATTTATCAGTGAGTTTAATTTCTAAAAAAAAAAAAAATTACATTACACTAATCATTGGTATAACTTTTAAAGTAGTTATTGTATAAATCAACAAACATTGGGGATTGAATGACAGAGTGTCAGTACATAGATTATTTACTCTTTATCTATTATGGGGATTTTAGTGTGGAGATTGTTTTGATCTTGAATTTTAATTCCGGAGCCATTTGGAATGAGTCAAAGTTGACATGATTTGTTCTGTGGATTTTGCAGATGTAGGTGTCATGAGTGGAGCTGTTATATTTATCAAAGAAGATCTGAAGATATCTGAGGTTCAGGTAGAGTTTTTGATTGGTATTCTTAGCATTATTTCTCTATTTGGTAGCCTTGGTGGTGGAAGAACATCAGATATTATTGGTAGAAAATGGACAATGGCCTTAGCTGCAGTTGTCTTCCAAGTGGGTGGACTCACAATGACTCTTGCCCCTTCATATGCAATACTAATGGTTGGAAGATTTCTAGCTGGAATTGGAATAGGATTTGGAGTTATGATATCCCCTATATATATTGCTGAGATATCACCAAATCTAAATAGAGGCTCTCTCACTGCCTTCCCGGAGATTTTTATAAATGTAGGAATTATGCTTGGTTATGTGTCAAATTATGCGTTTTCTGGCCTTTCAGCACACATAAGTTGGAGAGTGATGTTAGCAGTGGGAATTTTGCCCTCAGTGTTAATTGGCTTTGCGCTTTTCATTATTCCTGAGTCCCCAAGGTGGTTGGTAATGCAGAACCGCATAGAAGAAGCAAGATCAGTGCTGTTGAAGACAAATGAAGATGAGAAAGAAGTGGAGGAGAGGCTTGCAGAAATACAGCAAGCTGCTGGATGTGCCAATTCTGATAAGTATGATGAGATACCGGTGTGGCGCGAGCTGCTATTTCCTCCTCCTCCTCTTCGCCGAATGCTGATCACTGGCCTTGGAATTCAGTGTTTCCAACAGATCTCAGGAATTGATGCAACTGTGTATTACAGTCCTGAAATTTTCCAAGCAGCTGGTATTGAGGACAATTCAAAACTTCTAGCTGCTACTGTTGCTGTAGGCGTAGCAAAGACTATTTTTATTTTGGTAGCAATCATTCTCATTGATAAACTAGGTAGGAAGCCCCTTCTCATGATAAGCACAATTGGGATGACAGTTTGTTTGTTCTGTATGGGGGCTACTCTTGCTTTACTTGGAAAAGGGTCATTTGCAATTGCATTGGCTATTCTGTTTGTTTGTGGGAATGTAGCATTCTTCTCAGTTGGATTAGGACCAGTGTGCTGGGTTTTGACATCTGAAATCTTTCCTTTGCGTGTGCGTGCTCAAGCATCTGCACTTGGAGCTGTGGCTAATAGGGTCTGCAGTGGCCTTGTGGCCATGTCTTTTCTTTCTGTGTCTGAGGCTATTAGTGTTGCTGGAACGTTCTTTGTGTTTGCTGCTATTTCTGCTCTTGCCATTGCCTTTGTTGTCACATTAGTTCCTGAAACTAAAGGGAAGTCGTTGGAGCAGATAGAGATGATGTTTCAGAATGAGTATGAGATTCAAGGGAAAGAAATGGAGCTTGGAGATGTTGAACAACTTGTGCAGAACAAAACTGGTTTAACAAATTAATTGATTAATTAGCCCCTGCCTTTATGTGACTCTTATGGATTTGTTATTCCATGGTTACACATCTTCCACTTGTTATGTCTAAGGCTCTATGCATGCTACTACTCGTGATTCTGTAGAGGACATTCCTGGCATGGATATATGATCTTCTGCACCAGAAAATTTGAGATATGTGAGTTGGGGACACAAGGAAACATGAAGATAAAATGCACTCTAAACTTTTCCTAGTTGTACAATTATTCTTTTATTTTTATTTTTTTATCTACATTAAAGTCAATTATAGCATTGTATATGGAAGGACATTTTTGGTGGAGATGATCATGTGTCCACATGGTCCTTTCGGATGTCCTGAGACAGATTATAGTTCCATTATTACAATGTATTCATGAGGAATGTATGTAATTCAGATGAAAATTCTTTAACAGGTTATATTCTTTTCAACTCCGGTATCTGAATTGTGATCATCTTGAGATATAAAAGCATACATAAGTTTCAGTTTATAATGTGATTGGCACCAAGCTCTCGTTTTTCTTTTATCAAACAATTTAAGTGAACAAATAGTATTCAGTATGGCTTCGTCTTGTAAGTACAGATTTTTTAATCTGTAAGAATCGAAAACATGTACTAAGAAATTTACAAAAATTAATGCATTTTGCTCAGTCGACTGAATCAGATTCCTTTATCTTGTAAGTACAGTTTGAAAGTTACAATCGAATTATTAAGTAAAAACTATCCAATAAGAAATCTTTGTAAATTCAGAGGTTGATTTACAAGAGAACTGCAGACCCTGTTTTGTCACTGCTGCTAACTCCTAAAAGTTGTATAAATGAACGTCCAGAATGTACAAATGAACTTACAGCTCCAACACTTATGCAGATATTAGTACTATTATATATCTACTCTAGAGACTTTTTTACAGGTACAGATGAAACTCTCTTTTTTATTGGAAGGTTCCCGTGATGGACATGAATATCCTCTTACCTGTCATGGTAGTTGCGATATGAAAAGAATGGTTGATGACTTCAATTGCTGTCATATGTTTTTATTCTTCAGTTGTTGCTGAATCAGATTTGTGGTCCTATTAGACACTCCGAATAATGTTTTGATAGGCGTTGACAAAATTAATTTTAAATGTAATTGATTTTGTAAAATTGATTTTAAAGTGACATGATTTATGTTTGAATGTTTTATTATAAAATCAAGTTAGGAGTAAAATGTATTATAAAATGTAGTTGCTTCAAATCAAAATCAATTATGATTTCTTCACCAACGTGAAATTAAATACGTGAAAATATATTCAAAATCAATTCTTGACTTGGAATCAATTTTTCAACGTCAAACCAAACACACACTAAAATATAAAAGGAGAAAGAATATATAAGGTGAGTTAGATAATTAAAGAAGAGAAGACCACCGTTCGATTTTTTTGTCAACAACAAACCTGATATTTTAACCATTAACATTGATAAATAAAAAAAAAACTGTATCCATTGCAATTAGAGATTCTAAGGTGATACCCACATAAAGTTCTGTTTTAGTCAGATTATATAAATATAAAAATATATATGAAAGCATATTAAATTTTAAATCTTAACAGTATATATCTAAAAGACTAAAAACATATATAAAAATGAAAATTTTACATAAAATATGTTCATATATCATGGAAGAAGAATATAGAATCTATGTTATGAGTGTAATATTTACAGCAAATGGTGATACCGATCATCTTTACTTGAAATAATATTAATATCCAAATTAGAAGAATAAATATAGAAAACAATAAAGCTAAATAAAATTCGATAATTACTATTAACAATAAAACTAATTAATATACACATGATGTTTATCAAGATAAAATAATGGGGTCGTTTCAAATTGTGGGAAACACTATTACTTATGGTTTGGTAATTGAGCATAATTCTAATTCTTTGCAATTGGACAAAATCACAGGTAAGTGCTATGATATATATAGGTAATTCTTGTATCTCAAAAATAATTATCATTTTAAATTATTTTATAGTAATAAAAAACAATAAATAAATAAAAAAGTAAAAATTTTATAAAAAATTAACTTTATATCATTATTAATTCATTTATAGATTCTATTGTCATGATTAACATTATATTTTTAAAAAATTAATATTACATCAAAAATTAAATTGACAATTATTTTAAAACAATATCTTTTTTATCCGATAATTATAATAGAATGACAAAAGGGATCATGCAATCAAGAGTTGTGGCATGACATTTAGCTAAGCCTAGCAAGAAATTATCAGAAGAAAATTTACTATAAGAAGCTAACAAATGAGTGTAGAGTCAGGAACTACATGATAGTATCAGATAGATGGTACGTAACGATGATCTCCAACTCTAGGGAATCACCAATCTTGTTAAAGCAGGAATAAACCACATTAATTGTGTGAATCTATCTCAACGTCCACGCTATCCACATGTACCGTGCTATATAAAGAATTACAGATTGAAGACGCCACACCTCAATATGCCACTTCAACTGTGTCAGGAAATTAATGTTTCTTTTTTATCTAAAAAAATCAAACTAAGTATAAGAAATTTACAAGAGTCACAAGATGTTTCAATACACAGAGAATAAATACAATATGGTGAAAATGAGAAAAAGTTAGATTAAAGATTACGTGTATAGCCGTTCAAAAAAAAATATTACGTGTATATATGTTATTTAAATAATAGGTTTAAGAATGTTCGACTTAATTACTTGATATACTAATTTTTTTAAGGTTCAATTATATCTTTTTAAAAGTTTATATGACTTTTGAAAATAATAAGTTTTAAAATTAAATTATGTTTTTTTTTTCTTTACTCAAAAGAATAAAAGTTGGATTGGCCTGAAAAAAATTCTTTGAATAAGTCTATAAACTTACTCTAAATATGCTCTAATAAAAGGCATATAATCTCATAATATTTTTTTAATTATAATCATAATAATATAATATATTAATAAAAATATGTGCAAAAACAGTAGACTTTTCCTTTATTTTTCTTTTCTTTTTGCACCCAAGTTAATCTTCTTGTGAGTCTATAAGATATGACTTACTAAATTATATGACTGAATCAACAAATAACGAACTATATAGATTACCACATGAATGTGCACTAATATTACTACATTAGACATTTTCTTTTTTTGGAATCAAGTTATTTCTATAGTTGAGAGTCACAAGATTAAATCATCAACACATAAAAAGATCACTAAACTAAATTTTATCTTTTCAAATAAAATCTTTTTTATATACGCAATCAGAAAATGAAAACTCTATCAATATGTTTAAAGAAACTAACCATCTACCAATCGGAGTTGACCTCGTTACTGCATCAATTAGACTTATAATTAACTTGAAATTATGAAAAGTTCCCGTCATGCTTATAATGTTTTATAATTATTTTGCAATGCTTTATACTTAATTATCTTAAAAGTGTTTTAATTGAATTATAGTTATATTTATAATAATTGTTTTTATTTAATTAAATTACTATTAAAAAATGCATACATAAACACTTAGTACTAGCCCAACAAGTAAAAGTACAACTACTAAAACAACTATTTCATTAAAAAAAAACTACCGTTTTAAAAAAAAACAACTATTAAAACTATTACCCACTCAAAAGTATGTCTAGGTGTAGTATTTATATAGACGGATAGAATAGTATCCAACCCATGCATAGCTATTGCCATCCCAATTAGTTGACCGTCCACTAAATTTTTATACATTAAATACTTAGGGTTGTTGTATACTAATTAATAATTTTTGGTATACTTCCATAAATTATGTCCTTGCATTTCGGACTTCTTCGTCTTGGAACTAATTTTACATGTCCTTGCTTGAAAGTTATGCAAAAGAAAGTTATTAATTGACGAGAGGATCAATTTCTTCTCCGAATATAGCTTATGTGATGTGACGTATAATTTTGTTTTTTTCTTAATCTTTCCATTCATCATAAAAAATAAAGTTTATTCGAAAAGTAAATAGAATCTGATTACTGAATTTTTTAGGTGCATAATTAAATACCTGTTTGAAATTTTTTAAGTTTTAACTTCTTAATGCCTCCCGTTATAAAAATTAAAAATACTTAATGCCAACTTTTTTTTTTTGACTTCTGATAGGAGAGAAATGTGCATGAAATAGTTTAATGATAAAAAAAGTAAATAGGCACCATTATTCATATCAAAATAAATAAAAATAATAGTTTATATATGATATTTTATAATTAAAATAATTATTGATTCAATATGAAAATGTATGTTTTAACAATTTTTAAAATATTTTTTTCATTTTTAACAATTTTATTAAAAAGTTTAGTCGAAAAAAGTGGCTATTTTCTGAAAACAAATTAATAAATTCAAATAGGACAGAGAACATTAATTTTAAAAAAAAAATGTTTTATTTTGAAAAAAGTTACTACTACAACATGGGCCGACCTAATTGATGGTAGGGGATTCGATAATAGCTTGCACAAGTTATTATAATCTTGTTGCTATCATTGTAAAAAAAAAAAGTTATTAACATGAGTTACAAAATGCAAATAAAAAGTGATAATCAAAATATATAATATGTTTTAAAGTATTCAATAATATTAAATCTATAGTTATTAAAAATTAAAAAGAAGGGGTGAATCATAAATAATTTTATGAACACCCAAGTTTTCTTTTTAAGTATTTAACATATTTATAAATCTAAATATTATATTTAAGATCACTGTTAAATTAAAATAATCCTGAATCAGTTCATCTCATGTCGAATGATTGTAATCTGTCTAATTTATCAATAAGATGCATTAAAAAAACAAAATACATATAATATTAAGTCAATAATTAACTTATATATAATTTTATAAATAATATGGAATAATTATAATCGTACATATACTTCCTTCATGTAATTTTCATTCTACTTTTTTATTCACAACTTGTTATATTTATTATCTCTTTCAATTTTTTTTTCTTCTTTTTCCTATCTTTTCCCCTCCACTCCACTCTATTTGGGTTGGATTGATACTTCTACAAATTACAAAATAGAAAATGATGATGAGTAGGCCTTATTTTTGGGAAAAGATAGAAGAGAAGAGATAGATAAAAAATAATAAATATAAAATGATGTAATAGGATAAAATGAGATATAAATAAGATGAATGAGAAAGTAAATGTAAAATAATAATAACTCACAAAATTTCCTCAACCACACCACACTGCCACATTACAAGATCTTTATATTTGACAGTCTAGTGTTCCTTATGTTCTCGGTTCTCACCCATTTCCTTACTCTTTCACTCTACTTTTCAGACAACACTCTTACCCCTCCTTGTATGATGGAGAAGATCCAGCACAGTGAGGTGGAAGTAAAGGGACTGAAGCTGCACGTGGCAGAGATTGGAAGTGGTCATTTTCTGAGTGCATATTGGAACACACTTCAAAACAGTTAGTTAATACTCATTTGCATCAAATTCAGGTTAATGATCCTTTTGTTTGTGCAGGCTCCAAGGCAGTGGTGTTCTTGCATGGATTCCCAGAGATCTGGTACACATGGAGGCACCAAATGATTGCTGTGGCAAATGCTGGTTATAGGGCAATTGCCTTTGATTTCAGAGGCTATGGACTCTCTGAGCAACCAGCAGAGCCTGAAAAGGAAACCATGTTTGATCTGGTTCATGAAATAGTGGGTCTTTTGGATGCTTTAAGCATCAGCAAGGTAAGAAGAAGCTAGATATGCAACAGTGCATGTCTCATGATGAATTTGTCAAATTTTATAATTATATATATGTGGATCAGTTCTAGAAATTTTAGTTAGATGTTACAGTACACGTGCCTCTAATGTACCTCCATCATGCATGTAACTTAAATTGAAGAAATATTTTAAAGATAATCCAATTCTTATGCAAGTATGAATAAGGCTGGGTAGTATAATTTCTATACCTGCACATTTACTTGCAAATTTTATAAATAAACTTGTACTCAGACCAAGATTCATTTAATAAGGAAATACCTTAACAACTAAGTTTGAGTCTAATAGAAATATTCATCCTTCCTAATTGCATATGCAATTTTGCTTGTTTATATCAGGCTTTCCTTGTTGGCAAGGATTTTGGTGCCATCCCAGGACATCTTACTACTGCAGTACACCCAGAAAGAGTAGCTGGTATCATAACTTTAGGCATTCCTTTCATGCTCCCGGGTCCCTCTGCAGTGGAGAGCCACCTTCTGCTCCCCAAAGGGTTTTATATTACTAGGTGGCGGGTACAAATTCCATCTTGCACTATAGATTTTATTTTTCACTGGAATGTTTTAGTAGTAGTTATTGACTAGTAAAGCATCGATTTCATCCTTAAATTATTACCTTCTTTCCTAAATGATCCTTAAAGTAAAAAATACAACTTAAGTAGTCTCGTAAGTATAGAAAATTATGCTAAGTAGTTCTCCAAATATTGAAACCTCCCTCAAATTAGTCCTTAAACTTTACTAAACTAAACCAACTTAAGGACTAAAATGATGAATATTCAGTACTTCAGGAATTACTTAAATGGTTTTATAGCTTTCGGGACTACTTAGGAAAAAGGATAATACTTTGAGGACTAAATTGATGATTTATTCAATTATTGACTGATTTCAATTTTCAGGAGCCTGGGAGGGCAGAAGCAGATTTTGGCCGCTTTCCTGTGAAATCAGTGATAAGGAACATCTACATTCTCTTCTCTAGAAGTGAGGTTCCAATAGCAGCTGATGATCAAGAAATCATGGACTTGTTTGACCCATCTACTGCCCTACCTCCATGGTTCTCTGAGGAAGACCTTGCAACATATGCATCATTATATGAAAAATCTGGATTCAAATATGCATTGCAGGTTCCTTACAGGTAAATAGAAAAAATTCTCACTTCCCCCCTTTTAAATTGAAATGCTACTCCAAATGTTTTTATTTTCCCTCAACTTAGGTTATTTCTAGACTATAATATCAATTTATCCTTCCAGTTAGTTTTATTCCTAAATCCTAATATCACAAAATGGTAAATTTAGTGTCTGATCTATATTCCTAAATCCCTAAAGTTAACATCATCGGTCGGTATGGTCCATAATTTGGTACCTACCATAATGTTAGGTACCTCATAAAAAATATTAGGTACCAAATTAACTTATACACATTAGAATTTTGAAAAAAATTGGTTGATAATAGACTGATAGTTAAAATCAAGGATTAGTTGCTTTCGACTAAATTAACTTATTATTGTCAAAGATTAAATTTGCTTTTTCAAATTGTCAAAGACAAATTTGAAGGATGGAGATTGATGTTTGTGAAAGCTGGCATTTTCCCAACTCTTTAAAATAAAACAAAATGTTATAAATAGTCTTGAGGGTACAGATTTCTCCAACATTACATTTGAAATGTTTATGATGCATGCAGGAGTATTAATGTGGATGCTGGCTTAAGTGATGTAAAAGTTACTATTCCATCACTTCTGATCATGGGTGAGAAAGATTATGTGTTCAAGTTTCCAGGCATGGAGGACTATATTCGAAGTGGGGCAGTGAAAAATTTTGTGCCGGACTTGGAAATCGTGTATATTCCAGAAGGAAGCCATTTTGTGCATGAACAAATGCCAGAGAAGGTGAACCAGTTCATCATTGAGTTCCTTGACAAACAAAATATATGAACGTTTGCTTTCAGGCTAAAGGTTTGGTGTAATAAAGTTTGATTCACGTTATTTTTCTTTATAACCCTTACAGCTTGTATTATGTCAAATTATTTGACATGGAGAGATGAGAGAGTATGTATATTTGATAATTGGCGTAAGCAAATCTAAATGATGTGGAAAATTCAGGACTCTTTCGATGCTGCTTAATCTGCCCTAGTTGTAATGTCTGGTTCTAAAACTTTAAGCTTATTAATGGAATAATAGAAAGATTTGTAAGGGTATAACATTACTCATTTTGCATATACAATACAAAATTCACATTTTATTGTCAACAAAAAATTGACAGTAAAACACAAAATGGACGATAAATAGACATTATCATAGGCTTTGCATCTACCTTAGCTCCAACGCTACAAATCCGGAAGTTGTGTACATGTTTCTAGCCAACACTACCGAATGTTGGCCAAAACATGAATGCTAACTTGAAAGTAAAAAATAAAAAAAAAAAAACAGGTTGAGTCTACTTTTTTATCGGCCATATTAGTGTCATCAATTACATGGCTATTACTAATGGTTTTTTTTTTTTTTAACAGGAAAGATATGTATATATAAATTAACTTTCTAGAAGGCCTATCAACCACACAAGGTGTACAGAGATGTCTATACAAAATATGGGACCAGCAAAAAATGAAGCTTTTGTTAATTGGGGATAATCTTTTTTGGAAATTATCAAATGGAGGTGCATTTTGAAAAATTATCCGAAGGGTAAGTTGCACATGGTGTCTACGACTTTGTGATCATAGATGGATTTTAGACTTGAAGTTTTGATTTTTTTTTTTTTTCAAACAGAAGTTGTAAGTCTTGTTGCGACTTATTAATTCTTTTTTTAATTGTTCATGTTAGAAGTCATAAAACATGCATCGACTTCATGATTGTCTTAAAATAAGAATTAATTTGTTTTCTAGTTGCAAAGAAATTCTGATTTTATCACTATTATAAAAAGCAATTTTAACATCGGCTTATTAACATTGGTTTGTCCAAAACCGATGTTAAGCATTAACATCGGTTTTTTGAAAAACCGATGACGTGTATGCATTAACATCGGTTTTTTGAAAAATCGATGTTAATATAAACTTTTTTGTAATTATTTATATATTTTTAAAAAAAATCATATATTGCGTTATTAATTATATTTTAATTAAAAAATAAAAAAATTAATAAAAAATAATAAATTCAAAAGGTAAACATTTAAAAATTTAACTAAATTTTTAAAATGAATTTTGTAATTTTAATTTTATTATTTCATGATTATCATTTAAATATAACATACATTTATATAAATTATTTGATATTAGTTAATTTGAAAATATAAAAAAACTTTTTTTTAATAATAGAATTTAACTTTAATAGAATTTTTATAGAATGTTGGTAAAAATAATTATATCATAAAAAAAATTAAAATCTTTTATTAATATATTTTTATTTAATTATTATAAAAATAAAAAATTAGTTTTTTTCTACAGAGTCAGCGTCAGCATCATTAAAATTTTTAGAAGTCATCTATTAGGGTTTTATTTTTCTGCAAAAATAAAGCCAAATACTGTTTATTAAGATATGTAGTAATAATTATATAATACATATTTATTCACTGACGCACAAGACTATAAAATTACCATTTTTTTGGAATTTAATTAGATTAGAAATTGACTCCCTCCAAAAATAAAAGGGCTTAAATACAAAATACATGGGTTCCTGCAATTTAATATTTTATTTTTATGTTTAATTTTTTTTGTTTTAGTTTTTAAAAATGTGTTTGTTTTATTTTTGGTTTTTAAAATATTTTAAATAATATTTTTTTAATGTTTAAAGTGTTATTTAAAATATTTTAAAGATAAAAATAAACAAATAAATTTGATAAGAGAAAAAAAATGTATTTTAAGGTAAAAGAAAATATCACTTGGTAATCATATCTTCATTTAAAATCCAAATGTTCAAATGTAAAAAACGCCTCTACAGTCCAAATGTTCTAAGAAAATTCAAATTCCAAATATAAATAAATAAAAAAAGTCAAAACGAGGTCGTTTTTCGGTATGTGAGCTTTATTTTTAAGTGTGTGAGTGGTAAAGTGCGTTTTTGTGAACTCAAAATTCCCAAAAGCAAAGAACACAACGCCACGAAGAAAACGCCACAAAGTGGTAAAGTGCTAGTTTTGTGAACACAACATCATTTTACTTAATTTATTTTTTTTCTTCTATAAAATAGATCCAACTTATATTTAACTTTAGTTTTTTTTTCTTTTATCTTTAGGATCGAACAAGATATAAAAACTCTTTTGCTGGTTTTGGAGGCTTTGACACCTTTAGACCTCTCTGGATGGATTGCTAGTGTAGGTGAGTTTCCATTCTGCTACTTGAGGATTATGTAGGTTCATCATTGATATTTATATATGGTGAATGATGATTTTTCTATAGACTCTGTGAGAAAAATGCCTCAAGTTAGGGTTTGCGTTTTTATGCTGATTTTATTGACTCTGTGAGGAAGAAAATAATATATTAAAAAATGATACTATGAGATTTATATCTTTTATATTTTATTTTGATCTAAAAGTTTATCTTGTATTTTATTTTTCTTCTCTGATTCTCTTGTGTAAATCAAACACACCTAAATGGACCATTTATATTTATTTATTTATTCACATTTTGATACGGCATGGCGCATGTACATGGAATTAATTTATAGCATTTACTAAACCAAGCACTATCCATGGCGATGGTGGGTCTCTTTTTATTAATAATAATAAAATCGTACAAAGCTGGATGGGAAGCACCTTGGCATGCACACCATAGAAACGTAACCACAAGGCACACACACAAGCATTAGGAAATTGACAACTTTTGTTCCTTGTATATCAATTAGTTAAAAATAGTTCCCAGATTCACGTTGCAAGTATATATACATATAGTAATAAAGCAGTATTTTCATTCCATGCCTAAGCAATGTTGGCATGGCAACCACCTCATGTTGTTGCCTCACGTGTCTCACGGCACACCACTTTCATGGATAAG
The DNA here is from genome assembly GCF_000004515.6 of Glycine max. Lineage (NCBI taxonomy): Eukaryota > Viridiplantae > Streptophyta > Magnoliopsida > Fabales > Fabaceae > Glycine > Glycine max. The sequence goes on from NC_038248.2 coordinate 10,557,433, forward strand.
ATCTCATTGTTGCCTCATATTGCTCTTTCATTTTCTAATTGACAGCTACTACCAACCCTGTTTTTAAATTCATATGAAAATCTCCTTAAAAAAATTGAGATGAAAACTATAAACAAGAGGTACCCATGTCACCCAATAAGCAAAAAGTTACATTAATGATTAAAATGATAAATATAAAAATGTAACTTTTTTACTGAGAATTAGATAAATTATTAAACTACTTCGAAGTAAATTTATTTTAATTTAATAATTAATAATTTAATTGATTGAATTGCCTAATTTTTGTGATTGAACATTAAATTTATGCTGGGGAAAAAAAGACGTCTCATATTTTGATAGATAATTTGTGTAATTAATGTTTTGAAACATTATATTATCAAGATTTTATATAAAAATTTATATATATATATATGTTTAGACAAATTTTTGTTTACATATTCCGTTTTCTTGACATTGAATACTGGTTTCGTCCCTTTATTATGTACTTATCTTTTCTGAGTTGGTTGGATTTCACTCCATGCAATTTTCAACTCACTCTTATGAATATATATATATATATATATATATATATATATATATATATATATATATATATATATATATATATATTACCTGTTGATTTGTCTTCCAACAAAATGATAACATTAAAAATGATAATAAACATTCAATTTAATTTATTAAAGTTTGGTATTGGAATGTGTGATTCTATAGCGTTCTAGTCCTCTGTCCTTGTGTGTGCTCCATATGTATAAGTCTCATCTCTCTCAGAATCCAGTGCCTACTACTATCTACCGACTCTACCGTCAATCATCACTAACACTTGTATATTCTCCCTTGGCTTCCTTACTATTTCCATAGCCAGGTGTGCCAATGCTTTTCATTTTTCTTTCAACGCATTATCATCCTATGCCATCTTTACATCACATACATATCACTAGTGGAGCTCCCATCTATACTACAGAGCAAATAGTCACTCCGTGAGAAAAATGCCTCAAGTTAGACATATAGTAGCATCATATGATTCACATCCCTTCTCTTCTCTATGTAGCTTGTAATGGACTCAACATTTTCGTGAAACTTCCGTATATTGAATTACTAAGTGAGTAAAGATAAATTTACACTCAAAATAATATTTACCAAACATGTACTAAATATCAAGCTACAAAAACTTATATATTTGAATTACTAAGCTTCTTATTATTAAAATTTGTATCCTACATAAAATACAATTATTTAATGCTAATAAAAATTTACTATCATGAGGCTTATATTTTTGTTAAGATTACATTTTTCTTGTCATTTGGTTTTTCAATTTAGGTACCTATTATGTTTTATTTCATGACAATTTCCATAGTTGCCATGATGCAGGGAATATGAGCCTGTACTTTTTCTAATTCTTCCACAGGGAAGAACCCTATTTTGTTCATTGTTATTATTTTTTCATCTCATTTTTTTTTCTTTTTACAAATTTTAGGAAGTGCAGTATTAGATTGTACATGTGGTAGAGTAGATATATTAAATTGAAAACGACCATATTAGTGAGATCTAAATAGGATGTCTTTTGTTGAGACAATTGGTTTTCAGTGTGATGGTTTAAAACTGTTGACCATTTTCTTTTAGTCTAATTCCCTAGTAGTGGCGAGAGTAGCCACTGTTGACCAATGGTGTCTTATGCTCGCAAGGTAGCCATTGCTTATGGAATGTCTTAATCATCAATCACTTATTTAGTCTGCTTGAAATGATTGCATGAAGCATGGAGGGACCTAGTTAGTTAGGTAATCTCACCCCAGCACTTCGCGCTAGGTAGGGATCTTATTGAGCATGAATGGATATTCTAATGTGTCATGTGAACAATGTATATATCTATTTTTCGTCATTAATTAAGTGAGATATAATCTAAATTTATATAAAAAAATTAAAAGTAAATGCAAAACATTCACGTGAGAAAATAGATGAAAAGGTCAAGTCTTGTATAAAGCATATGCCTATTGACAATTCTAATTATGTGCTCAAAGTAGCGTATGACTCACAAAGAAAGTTTATTGCACTCCATTTTAGTCAATGTCTAATGTGGTTGTTCCTATGATGATGAATCTATCAACACGCGCGTAATTTGGGTACAAAAAAAGAAAAATAAAATTAAAGTATAGTGATTTTTTTAGATCTCCCTTGACTTGTTTATATGTTGATGCAAGAAGAATTTGGGAACGTGCCACGTGCTACCATTTATATTCTCTAACGCTGACAAGAATAAAAAGTTAATTAGCATGTGCTCTCTGCGTGAGTTTGTTCAAGATTTGAGAACTGTATCTGATTAATTAATTTGAATATCGTATCCATACAAGAACAAAGGGTTAATCATATCATATATATGCTCAAGTGCAATGATGCAAGTTGAAACAAAATAATAAATACGTGCAAAAGTAAATATCATTTACTTGCACGTATTTATTATTTTGTAGCTTACTTTCAGAGCTATTCGAGTTTATGTTTATACTTGATTAATGTTAAGAATCCATTTTTATTACTTTTGTAGCTTACTTCAAATAATTTGGGGAGGAAAGAGACAAAGGACCACACTTGTCCTTTTTCCATATACGCCTCTCATTCTTTTGTTAGGTAAATGTTTGTCTCCAGTTTTATAGTTAATAAAGATGTTTAGTTTCATTTTACAAAATAAAAATAGTTTCTATGCAAAATTATAGAAATATATATATATATATATATATATATATATATATATATATTTCATATTTATTTGTTAATTCATTTATTAATTATTTATAATCTAATTAAGTTTCTTAATTAATAATAGTAATATATTACTTTTTATGCATTAACATTCTTCACCTGTATGGTAATTGTCTTAGATACTATGTTCAAATGAATGCTGGCTCGTAACATCCAAAAATGTTTATGCATGTATTGAATATGAATTTTTTATTGGGTTTGGAAATAAATCGAATATGAATTGTCTTAGACACTCTATTTTTTTTTCAAATGTAACACTCACTTTCTATTTGTTTTTTTTATTGCACTCAATTTCTATTTGTATTAATGGATAATTTTAAACCTTCCCTTCCTATATATAACCTAAGGCAATTTATAGCTTCTTGACAAATTCATAGCACCGGCAGGGACAGATAAAGGGGATAAGCAGGGCTTCAGCCCCCTCCCTCAAAAGCTTTTTATGTCTATTTTTCCATGTGAAGTTAGTGGCATTTGAATTTGGAAATAATAGCCTGGATGGGGATGGGGAGATTGCAGGAGGTGGCATTATTGTGATACAACCAAATGTGACTTTTTGATGATACTTCATAGCATAGGATCTCCATCATTCAATGTGGCCATAATTAGCAATTTGGATGGAGCACTTTCTACTCAAATAGAGAGGGAATTTTTTTCTGAGTGGCAATTAAACTAACTTTGAGTAGCAATTACATGAGTCGATACTATAGAGTTTTGCTTCTGAGTGTAGCATTCATATTGATATTTGTTTTTCGGAATGATGATTGATGTAGGTGTTCATTCAGTCATTTTAGATTACTATTAATTACCAAAGTAATTGTTTTAAATTCATACATAATTAACTTTGACTTAACAACACAGCCATCTGACTGAGACAAGTGTGCGAGCGGGGAATTCTGATGTGTATGGATTCCTCGAGCGACAGTCCATTCAGAGATCTGGGCAATCACAATTTGAATCTGAAAGTTACATCAAGAGTTGGATACAGAGTTCAAAACGAGATGTTTACCTTGGAGCCTACCTGAATGGGTAAGTCAAACACAATAATTGAATTTAAATAATCTATACTACTACAATAACCCATATTCGTCTCTACTGCAGCGGACACTGGCAAATGGTTGTCATTCTGCCTAAGGAAAACCTAGTTGTCTGATTTTGTTCTTTACATAACAGGTCAAACAACTACCTTAAGGGAATAATTAACAGGTCAGTATTGTTTTCAATACATTTTCATTGACATAACTCAAGAACATCAATATTTTAATGTTCCTCATATTCAACACTAGTGCTTTGAAGGGACTTGATGATGCTCCACAACCAAAATCCAAGGCTGCTGCTAGGTGGATTGTTGTTAAGATACGTGATTTAAATAAAAGTTCTACTTATATATATATATATATATATATATATATATATATATATATATATATATATATATATTATGTGTGTGTACACTAATTGTAGTTAACGTTTAATTAATATCCAAATTTCATTATGTATTTAGTGTAATAGACAAAAAGGAATCACTGAATGTGGCTACTACGTGATGCACTGAATGTTCATGATAATCTTAGGATCTTTCAGGAATAATTGGGAGACGGTAATTGTTTATTTCAAACAAAGTTGGTTTTCTTATAATTGTTATTACATTATTAATTTATTTTTTTATTTGATCATGCAGTATTTTAATGAAGTTAGACCATTGGAAGCAGAGAGATTCAAGGCGTTTCGCATCCAGTGAGCACAGTATTATCTAAAAGTTAGAAATCAAACATAGGATGTTAGGCAACTATGTAACTTTAGGTTACTTAATTAGTTTACATACTTTGCATTACATTTTTTATAATTGTTGTTTCATCTTAACATTGAATAACCTTTGTTGATAGCTAGTTTTTTGCTAAAACCTATTTGAAACAGAATGCAAATGATATATGTTGTGTGCTGTGTGGTCTGATTTTAAATTTACAGGTTAAATTTTGGTTTTTTTTGTAAAAAAGAGACATTATTTAAAAAAAATTCCTGAAAACAACATCAGTTTTTTATAACATTAGTTAACATCGGTTTTTTGAAAAAACTGATGTTAATTGTCAATAGTAACACATTCGTTAACATCGGTTTTTTATAAAAAAAACTGATGTTAACTGTCAATAGGAACACATTCGTTAACATCAATTTTTTACAGAAAACCGATGTTAACTGTCAATAATAGCACATTCGTTAACATTTACAGAAAACCAATGTTAACTGTCAATAGTAACACATTCGTTAACATCGGTTTTTTACAAACAACCAATGTTAACTGTCAACATTAACAAATTTGTTAACATCGGTTTTTTTACAAAAAATCGATGTTAACTAATGTTAACATTGGTTTTTTAAAAAAACTGATGTTAAATGTCAATAGTAACACATTCGTTAACATCGGTTTTTTACAAACAACCGATGTTAACTGTCAACATTAACAAATTCGTTAACATCGGTTTTTTTTTTTACAGAAAACCGATGTTAACTAATGTTAACATCAGTTTTTTAAAAAACCGATGTTAACTTTCAACATTAATATACATTTTTTAGGTGTAATTCATATTAGCAACATCGGTTATTTATATAACCGATGTTGATAATTTTACGTTAACATCGGTTTTTAAAAAACTGATATTAACGATAATACTATCAACGTCAGTACTTTCAACATCGGTTCAAAAACCGATGTTGAAAGTAAAAAATAACCGATGTAGAAAGCATATTTTTTTAATAGTGTATCCACTACGTTTGTGTTTTCTACTCTTTTTCTTTTCATTTTGACGTAAGTTTTAGTTTAATTTTTTTGTTTAATATTTGTAAAATTTATATTCTGTCTTTAAAATAAGTATTATAAAAGTTAAATTATTAAATTTATTTAATAAATTGATTTTAATATTAAGGATAAGAAATTATTTACTAATAAAATAACTTCTTAAAATCAAAACAACATAATACGTTAATATTTTTGAAATAAATAATAATTCATAATATTAAAAATAAAATAAAAATTCACCACTTTTTAATATAAATTAAAAATATCACCATAAAGAAAATTTTAAAACAAAATGTTTTAAAATAACCAAACAACTCCTCCACAATAAAAAAAAATTGTAAGAAAAATAGTATTTTTTTTATAAAAAAAGCGTAACAATGTTCACGACTTTGCTTAGGAATATATATATATATATATTTATATATATATATATATATATATATATATATATATATATATATATATATATAAACAAATTCATGTAAATTTCAGAAACAGTAAAATAATGTTCGACTTCATGCACAAAGTTGTGTTTGACATCCATGACGCCTCTACTAAAAAATCACAGGACACCATGAACACCAACCAGTTCAGGAATAAAGACACTAAATTGGGTTCATACACCATCCTCTGGATCCTATATCCAGTTTTGGACCTTTCCTATACAAGAACCATTGCCATGAAATGACCTTAATACAATATAAAAGTTGTCCAATTTCTACAAACCCTCCTCTAAAAGCTATTCTATTCCTCAAATTCCATAAACACCAACTCGTAACATGTCAAAACAACAACCTCCATCTGCTCATTCGAACCCTCTAAAGAAATATGTCACCTGTTGATACAGCTATGTAATATGTTGTGGTAACACGGTGATGAACCTAAGCCATTTGAAAACTTGATACCAAACAAAGTTAGAAACCGGACATAGCAAGAATAAATGGTTATTATCTTCCGGGAACCTTCTACAGAAGTAGCATGATTGCTCAAAATTAATGATCTGGATACTAATAGTTGATGACACTAGTAGGTGCTAAACCGATGCTAATAGCGTCATCAACTATGTGACCAATACTAATAGTGTTGGCTACCTAATCGACGCTAAAAGTGTCAGGACTTAAATTAACCCAACTCAAATCTTTTGCCACAACTTGAATTCCTGCCTATGCTGACCATTACCAAATCATCGCATTAAACTCATACAGGTTAACAGTTTAGCCATGGTGGAAGAAAATGAAGAACACAATAATAAACTATTGTAGCACTTCTGATTTACACTAGTGGAAAAATAGCACTTTAGGACTCTTTCAATATGCTGCTTAATCTGACAAACGTTGTAATATCCGGTTCTAAAACGTCCAGCTCGTGAAAGAAGTATATTATATACTAAAATCTGCAACTGCACATCGAATAACTCTACCTTTGGTCCAAACAGAAGAGGGGACAAAGTACATATTAAATTCATCGTTATTTTAACAGAGAAAATATATAGTGCCAATGGGGACATGGGATCCCTAAGTATCACAAATGTGTGATTTTAGTCCTCTAAATTCTAATTGTTACAATTGAATCTCATAATCACAATTTTGTAATTTTAATCCCTAGGAATATATATTATATCATATATATGTGTATATATATTAACAAGAATGATGTCAGTCTGTTAAACGAAAGGATTAAAATTGTACAATTATGATAAGTAGAACTTAATTGGCTCAATTGAAACTTGAGAGACTAAAATTGCTTAATTACAATATGTGGACATGATTGGTACAATTGAAATTTGAAAGACTAAAATCACATAATTATTATGCAATTAAGCCATAACTATTTTAAAAGTCATACTAAACATGATTTCTGATTGGTGGCAGTGGAAAACATTTTTTATACCCCTTCCATGTTGACAATTTTCGGGAACCAGGCAGAGTAGAAGCAGATTTTGACCGCTTTCCTGTGAAATCAATGATAAGAAACATCTACACTATCTTCTCTAGAAGTGAGATTCCAATAGCAGCAGATGATCAAGAAATCATGGACTTGTTTGACCCATCTACTCCCCTACCACCATGGTTCTCAGAGGAAGACCCTGAAACCTATGCATCATAATATGAAAAATCTGGATTTAGATATGCATTGCAGGTTCCTTACAAGTAAACAGACCTGGCATTTTCCTAGTTCCTTAGAAATTAAAATTAGAAATGTTATTATTTATAAATAATCTTTAGACTACAGATTTCTATAACATTATATATGGTCATATGGACTATTTATGCAGGACTTCTAAGGTGGAAACTGGCTTAAGTGACGTGAAAGTTACTGTTCCTGCACTTCCTTATCATGGGTGAGAAAGATTATTTCTTAATGTTTCTAGGCATGGAGGACTATATCCGAAATGGGGCAGTGACAAATTTTGTTCCTGACTTGGAAACCGTATATATTCCAGAAGGAAGCCATTTTGTGCATGAACAAATTCCAGAGAAGGTGAACCAGCAAATCATTGAGTTCCTTGACAAACAAAGTATCTGATTCTGTTCTACAATCGAAAGCTTGTTTGTTTTAAGGTCTGGGTAAATTCTACTAGACAAACGTTGTAATAAACAGGCACAATTCTGAAAATTCCATTTCATGAAGTGGTATATTCCGTAAGGGTGTATGGAGTTACATATCAAATAAAAGTTGAAACTATGTAGCAATGCTTTTAAAATTGGACAGGTAATTGATCCAGTGAAAGCATTAGTTCACAATTTATTGGTTTAACTGTTGTTAAATCATAGTCGAATAGGTAATAACTAAAAATTAGTAATAATATTCACAATGTCAGTTTGAAAAATCATTTTATAATTTTTAAGTATATTGCGTGAGCATTACATGTTATTCTTATAATATTTATTTATTATTAAGTGTTTACAATGAAACTGGTATTAGAAGTCCTTGATTTTATTATCAAGCACCAGAGAACAAAGCACATTATAGGCCTCTTGTGTAGGATGGAAATTGTCCCAGAATATGTAGTTTAAACATATGTGCAAGATGAAACGGTTGCACAATAAGCTTACTTCAAAATTTCCTGTGCCACAGCATCCTTGGTCTATTACTTCAAAACCTAAACCACTAAATACCATTAAAATGGGCAATGAATGAATCAGACAAACAAAAATCTACTAATCAAATTTTAGGCCTTAACTAGTCAAGTCTCTGAATCCTATTCATTGTTGCTTTATGGACATTTTCATGCTTAAGGTGTAGATATCATGGGAAGAGGATGATGAACCTAAGCTAAAAGTTTAAGACAAACAACCCAACTATTATATGAACGTGCAAATGAATTTTCTAGTTATTACTATTTTTCTTTTGAAAGAAAAATCTCTGAATATAATGTGTGTTGAATCATTGCTGTAACATCGCATTTTTTCGTAAAATAAATTAAAAAAAAAATTATTTTAAAATAAATAAAGTTTTAAGAAAATAATGAGATTTTTGTAATTAAATAAATAAGGAGAAATAGTTTTATTAATTAAAATAATGGTTTTAAGGTAAATAAAATAAATAAATGTTCTTAAAAAATAAAAATAATATTTTATTTATTCATTTGATAGACAGCAAAATAAAATTCTCTTTTATAAAATAATAAAATAAAGAAAAATTAGTGTAAATAATATATCAAGGGTACCGTAGTTATAAATAGAGACATATTAGATCAGTTTTTACATTTATGATACGTCTCTATCTCTTCTCTCAAATTCGTTTTCTCTTCCCCCTCTCTTATAACCTACTCTTTTTTCCGCATACACTTAAACTTATCACAATAAAACTACGATCACAGACTCGTTAACCGTTGGATTATCGTGAAATTTCAACACCAAGTTCGAAACTCATTTTCTCGCATCCCCACCATTGCTATTTGGGAAATAATGTTTGTGGTGAGAGAAATGTCCCTTGCACATAGCTCTTTTTCTCCTGCATACACTCAAACATGTCTCAGTAAAACTACGATCTCGGACTCGTTAACTGTTGCATCATCGTGAAATTTGAACACCGAGTTTGGAACTCATTTTTGAACATTCTCACTATAGGGATTTGCGAAATAATGTCTGTGGTGAGAGAAATGTCCCTCACACGGAGATAGTGAAATAGAGGTTTCAATTTTTTCTCCTTCTCTCTAACGCTTGGAAACCCTAGCAGAGCAAACAGATGAAAAGCTTGATGAATTTTAAGGAATTGCTAGAGATGTTACTATCACTGTCGGACTACACACGTGAATCCGCTTAATGGTAAGGGATGGTTTTATCGCAATTGAGGTTAGAATGAACATTAGTAGGGATTCTTAGAGGATCAAATTGGGATTTATTTTGAGATGTTTACTATATTGTAATTCTCCCTTTATGATTATAATTATGAGATTGTTGTGTTTGACAGACCAATTGATACCTTGATGCGAATTGGTTGATAAAATTGAGTGCTTTTGGTGTTTTCATGTTTTTAACCTATGATTTTGATTCCTTTGATTTTATATGGTTATGTGAAATTGTTTGAGGGTTTTAATTGTATGAACATAACATATTAATAATATTATTGTAAGACATGTATATAATGCCTGAGGTATGATAACATGTTGTCTTAGGATTATGGAAGTGAGATGAACTATGTGTAAGTGACAAGTTGAGTATGTGTTAAATTGTGAGATCACACATATGTATTGAGATGTTGTGTGTATTGAGTTGTGAGCTATGAACCGTACAATCAAACGACTGTAAGAGCCTTTAAGAGCTATGAGTTAATGCGCGACGAGTATTGTGATGGGTTTCATTGTGGGAACTCGACGAGTTTAATCACTTTGAGACATGACGAGTTAAAATATTTTGAGAACAATTGAGGAGTTTTATGTTTTGTACAGTTCATAGATAGAGTCTGTGTGCTAAAATATTTTTTGGGTTGGAGTTGAATCAATAGGGAGAGGCCCTGACGAACTCTTCAGAATGTAGGCCTTGGGGGTAAATACACTCGATTTGAATATTCCTTGAAGATTATGTTGATCTCATATAGTTTGAGCGTTCTCGCAAAATAGAGTAACCCTGACTGGTCTTCCTATGGTTTTACCGAGTGAAAGTGACTTGACTTACCAATGTGTAGTTTGTCCTGTCATGTACTCTTGGGCGCTCGACGAGGTTTTTCATTGACATGGTACCACATTACATATAGGATTGAGTCTTAGTATATTTGTTGCATAACACTTGTGTATTGATCGATATTGATTGGTTGAGTGATATTGTGTTTTGATCTTGAGTATGTGAATGATGTGAAAATGTGTGAGACGTGTAGTGTTGAGATGTGATGTTACACAATAAGTGATGAAATGACGTGAGTTGTGTTAAAGTAAGTTGTATTTCATTTATATGATATGTATATCTATGTTGTCTCGTTTCTCTCTATTATTTAGGAATGTGATAACTCACTCCCTGTGTGTTTTTTATGTTTGAATCTTGTGATGATCTCAAACTTTGTATTTATGGGAGCAGATGATTAGGTGTATGACTATGGAGAACCTCATGCTAGAGGACGCTATAACACAATGGTCTAATAGGATGTGGCATTGGGACATGAGATTCTGTATTAATTGCATGAAGTTCTGGACATGTAGTTTGTATCTTTTTGTTTCGCATGCTTAAGTTTTTAGTTCATTCTTTGGAGTTTTGGACGACCTTGTTTTGAGCCGGAGATGTTTATAATAAGTTTTATTTAGTAACAGTGAAGTGAATGTAACCCTGTTACCTATGTGAATTTATTTAAGTGATTTGAATAAAATTGATTTAATTAAATTCCATATTTTTATATGTTTTTCTTAAGTATATGTATGTCAGGGTAGAGGGTGTTACAATTGGCATCAAACAATTGGTGTATATAGGCTAAATATTCAAAAGGTATAACTATAAATTGAGCTAGCTAATTGTAAATGGTATACAATGGTAATAGATATGTTTGATTACCATATTTAGTAGGGTTTTGAATCATATAGAATAATGGGTTGTAAATATCAAGGTAGACAAATCTAGCCTCTGGAAACTGTTTTTAAAGGGAATTCATTAGGGATGAGAGCTTGTTGTTGAAGAGCATTGTAGCTTGGTTTTCAAAATCTGAAACATGCTTTGTATATGCCTCCATGAATTGTTCTCTATGAGGGCATGCACCCTAGTAGCCGCAAACCAATTACTCTAATTCGTCTAGCTCCTAGTCCATAAAGTTCCTGCATTGATAATTTTTATGCAAAGATATATGATATGAAATAAGTTCTAAGAAACGATGCTCTAATACAAAAGTCTAAACCAAACTGATCATTTGTGCATGTGGTTCACATAAATACACACATCAATGTTTATTAGGATTTTTCCACTTTAGTGCTTAAGTAGGCCTCACAGTTAGTCGTGATTAAGGGAATAGATGGCCTTGTGGCCCACATGTGTATGGCCTAGGTCTTCCTTCTAGAGTCAATGTTTTAACATCAAGTCTATTATGGTCATCGCAATTAAGATAATTTTCGCTTTGGTGTTCATGTAAGCCTCACAGTTTGGTCCTTCAAAGGTGTTTTGATGGCTTAAGGGAGGAAGGTGTTTATAAATTACCCTTAGCCTCAAATTTCTAAACAACTTTTTGGTGTTAAAGTAGAATTGTCATGTCATGAGTTTTGACTCAATAAAAAAATGGTACAATTGGTTGTTTAACAACCTTTCAACATAAAAAGCCAATTGCCAACTACAACTAAGGACTAACAACAATGTCATTTGTCTTTGAGCTCTGTGTTGGGGTAACAACTGCATGTGCTATGATTGAAAAGTTATCACTTAGACCGTATATTAGTTCTTTTAAGTCGGTCAACTTCAAAATTTATAGGAAAATGCACACATGATGATGCTCAGCAAAGAAATATGCATGTTTCTAAGTTCTAACTTTATCTTTTGGTCCTTTAATAGAGCATACCTGCAAGAAGGCACACATGTCAACCAATGGGAATAAAAGCAAGCACTTCCTTTTTGCACCTTATTTTTCTTTATACTACTTTTTCTAAAAAAATAAATACCCAAAATATCTTTCCCTCTCCCTTCACTTTCAACCCAACACCTCCCCCTTTTTCCCTATTACCAGAACCCATTATCTACCCATCTATCGTTTCCTTCTTCCTCCCACGCAACCTTCTCTTTCTTTGGTGTTTCCTTCACCCATCGTCTTCATTGAATTTAACCTTTATTTTCATCCATCAAACAATACAAAAACTAGTTTATGTAATATAATTATGTTTTAATGCATTCTAAAAACTATTTTTGTAATGTATTAAAACATAACTTTATTATGAAAATTGTTTTTAGTAGTGTTGAAGCAGTGTTGGTCACAATTTTTTATAAATACATTATGAAAAATTGTTTTCAAAAATGTTAAAATATATTTTCCTTTCTCATAAATATAAAAACGCTTAGAATTCCTTTCTCATGAAATTGAATGGAAGCATGTAGAAATTGAACATAAGCAGAAAAAAGTTATGTGAGGAAGAAGAAAGAGAATTTGGGATAGACAATCAACTTTTATTCAATGAATTATTGCTTCAATTTAGTCTAATTGTTAGTACAAGCTTTTATACATAGAGGAAGTTAGTTACAAGTTTAACTAACTACCAACAACCATAACCAACTACCAACTACTTTCTAACCATAGTTGACTCTTTAATGATTGTCTTCTAACATGGCTAATACTTTATTTTCATCGGTCAAACATTACAAAAACTAGTTTATGTAATATAATTATGTTTTAATGCATTCTAAAAACTATTTTTTGTAATGTATTCAAACATAACTTTATTATGAAAAATATTTTTAGTAGTGTTGAAGCATTGCCCATGCTTTTTATAAATACAATATGAAATTTTTTTTTCAAAAAGGCTAAAATGTTTTTCTTTCTCATAAATATAAAAATGTTTAGAATTTGTTTCTGTAAAATTTTTAATATGTTTTTCGTCCTCAATAAATTAAAATGTGTCACATTTTTGCTAAGACGTAGATTCGGATAACTTTAAATTTATAATGATAGTTGTTTACTATGAAGAGTGATTTGTATATGATTACTCTTTTTATATTTATGAAGACAAAATAAATATTTTAGCCTTTCAAAAAAATATTTTTGTTAAAAGATACATATGAAGGGTGCAAAAAGAAAAAGGTAAAGTGCAAATAGAATTCACCTTAAAAACATTCAGATGTACTGAAGGGAAAATAGTGAACTATAAGCCAATCATCCTCAAGACAAGTTAGATCGAGAGTATAAACAAAATGCATAGTGGAGCCAGGTTCAAACTAACATTGATAAATTTATTGGGAATAGATAAAAAAAAAACAAGGACAACTTCAAAGTGAATAAATTATTAATTTAATCCATTGATAATATTGGTTAAATGAATTCTTGATATTGTGGAAATATATAATTTGATTGCTATAATAGCAATCAATTTGGTTCTTAACATTACAACAAGAAGTAAATCCTCGAGAAACTGAAATGGCATTCATAATGAGACAAATTAATTAAGATTCAGGGCATGGTCCAACGGTAACGAAGTCTAAAGCAAATTTAAAAAAAAAACATATTTTTTTAAATAAAACAATTATATGTTGTGTATTTTTTTCTTTTTTTCCTTATATATGGTATGTGAGAGAGAGGCTTTTTGGCTGTAAATAATCACAACAATGGGATGGAAATGAGCGGAGTTGCTTGTCAAGGGTCTATGACTCGACCTATTTAAGACTTGGCTTGGCTCGGCTCGGCTAGGCTTGTTTATTATAAAGACTAAATTCAAACTTTTTTAAAAGTTTTTTTTAGATAAAAAGACCAAAGTCAAATTATAAAAAAAAGCGTGTTAAGCTTGACAAACCAGCTTGTTTAAATAATAATAATAAGAAGAAGAAGAATAATAATTATTATTATCTATACCATTTTTATGGCATTATGAATGACAGTATGAAGTAGCATAATGTGCTTAGAGAGTTCACTTGCATTGGAAAATTTTCAAAAAGAAAAAGACTTAAGTTAAAAGGATAATGCAACCAGATTAATACTTCCAAAGAAAAAAATGTTTTGTAAAGACATTTTCAGATAATTTAAATACTTTTATTTGGTTATATTAGTATAAATCATCTCTAATCCATATATTTTTTAATATTATGTTCTTTTTTTTTTCATTTTCTTTTGATATACTTTGTTTTTTAATAACTTGAATTCAATATGATTTTGTTTATCAATTATTTTTGGATTTGTACATTACTTATACGAAATTTTATAAGTTCTTTCTTTTGGTTAGTATTTCACGAGGTTTTAAAATATTTAATTGGTTAAAGACGTCTTTAAGCAGACTTTTAAATAGGTTCGTAGGCCTATAAGCCGAGCCGAACCTTTAAAAAAAGCCTATGACAGATAATGAGTCAAACTCAAATCTTACGTATTTAACTCGATCAAGCCTAATAAAATTTGACTTGACTTAATTCATTTCCACCCGTCACCTATTATATATCACTAAATATTATTACCACTCTAGACTTATGAAATATTTTAGCACTGCAGATTAGCAGAATCTTGATTCGTATGTTTGGGTCGGTGAAGTATATATGATCCCTTGATCATACTACTTTGTCGTTACAATGCATTGCCTTGCTCCTTGCATAATGTGTTGATTGGTCTCGTGTCATGTGATTGTATTTTGCGGTGATTGAATTGATTTACATGTTGTAATTTCACGTTTAAAATCAATGTATTTTATATCTAAATCCTATAATTAGCTGCCCATGTGTAGCGAAAAGATTCTTACCTCATAAAAATTTCTATTTGTTCTCTTTTCCTTTCTCTTTTAGTTAGTGTAATTCATTATAATATATTTAATAAACATAATATTTGTTTCATGCATTAAAATATTTACTATTTTTAATGTTGAAAATAATTACTTGATAAAAACATATTTTAAAGTAGAAAAATTTGAATATATATTGATAAAATTTGAATAAATTGATAAACATATATAATATTTTATTTCATAATATTTTTATAATGTCCAAGATATCTCTTAGCTGAGACCTAGAGACTAATCTCTTAACTTATAGACATTTATTTAATAGACTAACCTCTGCCATCACAGGGTTTATACACATGGACGTCATGATCTAGTCCATCTTAACATACTTAACTATGTGATAATTTTTTATATATATTATTTTGTTATTTTTTATAAATATATTGAAATTACTATCTTGTATCGTGACTCCTTTTTTATGTTTAAATTAAATGTAACATGTGATTATGAAGTGTATTTGTAACATATCATTTTTCGTAGACTAAATTAAAAAATATTATTATTTATAAATAAATAGAGTTTATTTTGGACAAATAGAAAGTGAGTGTTACATTTGAAAAAAAAATAGAGTGTCTAAGACAATTCATATTCGATTTATTTCCAAACCCAATAAAAAATTCATATTCAATACATGCATAAACATTTTTGGATGTTACGAGCCAGCATTCATTTGAACATAGTATCTAAGACAATTACAATATGTGGACATGATTGGTACAATTGAAATTTG
Organism: Glycine max; assembly: GCF_000004515.6. Classification (NCBI taxonomy): domain Eukaryota; kingdom Viridiplantae; phylum Streptophyta; class Magnoliopsida; order Fabales; family Fabaceae; genus Glycine; species Glycine max. Next base: position 10,573,585 of record NC_038248.2, read on the forward strand.
AAAGACTAAAATCACATAATTATTATGCAATTAAGCCATAACTATTTTAAAAGTCATACTAAACATGATTTCTGATTGGTGGCAGTGGAAAACATTTTTTATACCCCTTCCATGTTGACAATTTTCGGGAACCAGGCAGAGTAGAAGCAGATTTTGACCGCTTTCCTGTGAAATCAATGATAAGAAACATCTACACTATCTTCTCTAGAAGTGAGATTCCAATAGCAGCAGATGATCAAGAAATCATGGACTTGTTTGACCCATCTACTCCCCTACCACCATGGTTCTCAGAGGAAGACCCTGAAACCTATGCATCATAATATGAAAAATCTGGATTTAGATATGCATTGCAGGTTCCTTACAAGTAAACAGACCTGGCATTTTCCTAGTTCCTTAGAAATTAAAATTAGAAATGTTATTATTTATAAATAATCTTTAGACTACAGATTTCTATAACATTATATATGGTCATATGGACTATTTATGCAGGACTTCTAAGGTGGAAACTGGCTTAAGTGACGTGAAAGTTACTGTTCCTGCACTTCTTATCATGGGTGAGAAAGATTATTTCTTAATGTTTCTAGGCATGGAGGACTATATCCGAAATGGGGCAGTGACAAATTTTGTTCCTGACTTGGAAACCGTATATATTCCAGAAGGAAGCCATTTTGTGCATGAACAAATTCCAGAGAAGGTGAACCAGCAAATCATTGAGTTCCTTGACAAACAAAGTATCTGATTCTGTTCTACAATCGAAAGCTTGTTTGTTTTAAGGTCTGGGTAAATTCTACTAGACAAACGTTGTAATAAACAGGCACAATTCTGAAAATTCCATTTCATGAAGTGGTATATTCTGTAAGGGTGTATGCAGTTACATATCAAATAAAAGTTGAAACTATGTAGCAATGCTTTTAAAATTGGACAGGTAATTGATCCAGTGAAAGCATTAGTTTAACTGTTGTTAAATCATAGTCAAATAGGTAATAACTAAAAATTAGTAATAATATTCACAATGTCAGTTTGAAAAATCATTTTATAATTTTTAAGTATATTGCGTGAGCATTACATGTTATTATTATAATATTTATTTATTATTGAGTGTTTACAATGAAACTGGTATTAGAAGTCCTTGATTTTATTATCAAGCACCAGAGAACAAAGCACATTATAGGCCTCTTGTGTCGAATGGAAACTGTCCTAGAATATGTAGTTTAAACATATGTGCAAGATGAAACGGTTGCACAGTAAGCTTACTACAAAATTTCCTGTGCCACAACATCCTTGGTCTATTACTTCAAAACCTAAACCACTAAATACCATTAAAATGGGCAATGAATGAATCAGACAAACAAAAATCTACTAATCAAATTTTAGGCCTTAACTAGTCAAGTCTCTAAATCCTATTCATTGTTGCTTTATGGACATTTTCATGCTTAACGTGTAGATATCATGGGAAGAGGATGATGAACCTAAGCTAAAAGTTTAAGACAAACAACCCGACTATTATATGAACGTGCAAATGAATTTTCTAGTTATTACTATTTTTCTTTTGAAAGAAAAATCTCTGAATATAATGTGTGTTGAATCATTGTTGTAACATCGCATTTTTTCGTAAAATAAATTAAAAAGAATTTTATTTTAAAATAAATAAAGTTTTAAGAAAATAATGAGATTTTTGTAATTAAATAAATAAAGAGAAATAATTTTATTAATTAAAATAATGGTTTTAAGGTAAATAAAATAAATATATGTTCTTAAAAAATAAAAATAATATTTTATTTATTCATTTGATAGACAGCAAAATAGAATTCTCTTTTATAAAATAATAAAATAAAGAAAAAGTAGAGTAAATAATAGATCGAGAGTACCCTAGTTATAAATAGAGACATGTTAGATCAGTTTTTACATTTATGATACGTCTCTATCTCTTCTCTCAAATTTGTTTTCTCTTCCCCCTCTCTCATAACCTACTCTTTTTTCCGCATACACTTAAACCTATCACAATAAAACTACGATCACAGACTTGTTAACCGTTGGATTATGGTGAAATTTCAACACCAAGTTTGAAACTCATTTTCTCGCATCCCCACCATTGCTATTTGTGAAATAATGTTTGTGGTGAGAGAAATGTCCCTTGCACGTAGCTCTTTTTCTCCTGCATACACCCAAACATGTCTCAGTAAAACTACGATCTCAGACTCGTTAACCGTTGCATCATCGTGAAATTTGAACACCGAGTTTGGAACTCATTTTTGAACATTCTCACTATAGGGATTTGCAAAATAATGTCTGTGGTGAGAGAAATGTCCCTCACACGGAGATAGTGAAATAGAGGTTTCATTTTTTTCTCTTTCTCTCTAACGCTTGGAAACCCTAGCAGAGCAAACAGATGAAAAGCTTGATGAATTTTAGGGAATTGCTAGAGACGTTACTATCACTGTCGGACTACACACGTGAACCCGCTTAAAGGTAAGGGATGGTTTTATCGCAATTGAGGTTACAATGAACATGTGTAGGGATCCTTAGAGGATCAAATTGGGATTTATTTTGAGATGTTTACTATATTGTAATTCTCCCTTTATGATTATAATTATGAGATTGTTGTGTTTGACAGACCAATTGATACCTTGATGCGAATTGGTTGATAAAATTGAGTGTTTTTGGTGTTTTCATGTTTTTAACCTATGATTTTGATTCCTTTGATTTTATATGGTTATGTGAAATTGTTTGAGGGTTTTAATTGTATGAACATAACATAATAATATTATTATTGTAAGACATGTATATAATGCCTGAGGTATGATAACATGTTGTCTTAGGATTATGGAAGTGAGATGAACTATGTGTAAGTGACAAGTTGAGTATGTGTTAAATTGTGAGATCACACATATGTATTGAGATGTTGTGAGCTATGAACCGTACAATCAAACGACTGTAAGAGCCTTTAAGAGCTATGAGTTAATGCGTGACGAGTATTGTGATGAGATTCACTGTGGGAACTCGACGAGTTTAATCACTTTAAGACACGACGAGTTAAAATATTTTGAGAACAATTGAGGAGTTGTATGTTTTGTATAGTTCATAGATAGAGTCTGTGTGCTAAAATATTTTTTGGGTTGGAGTTGAATCAATAGGGAGAGGCCGTGACGAACTCTTCAGAATGTAGGCCTTGGGGGTAAATACACTCGATTTGAATATTCCTTGAAGATTATGTTGATCTCATATAGTTTGAGCGTTCTCGCAAAATAGAGTAACCCTGACTGGTCTTCCTATGGTTTTACCGAGTGAAAGTGACTTCACTTACCAATGTGTAGTTTGTCCTGTCATGTACTCTTGGGCGCTCGACGAGGTTTTTCATTGATATGATATCACATTACATATAGGATTGAGTCTTAGTATATTTGTTGCATAACACTTGTGTATTGATCGATATTGATTGGTTGAGTGATATTGTGTTTTGATCTTGAGTATGTGAATGATGTGAAAATGTGTGAGACGTGTAGTGTTGAGATGTGATGTTACGCAATAAGTGATGAAATGACGTGAGTTGTGTTAAAGTAAGTTGTATTTCATTTATATGATATGTATATCTATATTGTCTCGTTTCTCTCTATTATTTAGGAATGTGATAACTCACTCCCTGTGTGTTTTTTGTGTTTGAATCTTGTGATGATCTCAAACTTTGTGTTTATGTGAGCAGATGATTAGGTGGATGACTATGGAGAACCTCATGCTAAAGGACGCTATAACACAATGGTCTAATAGGATGTGGCATTGGGACATGAGATTCTGTATTAATTGCATGAAGTTCTGGACATGTAGTTTGTATCTTTTTGTTTCACATGCTTAAGTTTTTAGTTCATTCTTTGGAGTTTTGGACGACCTTGTTTTGAGCCGGAGATGTTTATAATAAGTTTTATTTGGTAACAGTGAAGTGAATGTAACCCTGTTACCTATGTGAATTTATTTAAGTGATTTGAATAAAATTGATTTAATTAAATTCCATATTTTTATATGTTTTTCTTAAGTATATGTATGTCAGGGTAGAGGGTGTTACAATTGGCATCAAACAATTGGTGTATATAGGCTAAATATTCTAAAGGTATAACTATAAATTGAGCTAGCTAATTGTAAATGGTATACAATGGTAATAGATATGTTTGATTACCATATTTAGTAGGGTTTTGAATCATATAGGATAATGGGTTGTAAATATCAAGGTAGACAAATCTAGCCTCTGAAAACTGTTTTTAAAGGGAATTCATTAGGGATGAGAGCTTGCTGTTGAAGAGCATTGTAGCCTGGTTTTCAAAATCTGAAACATGCTTTGTATATGCCTCCATGAATTGTTCTCTGTGAGGGCATGCACCCTAGTAGCCGCAAACCAATTACTCTAATTCGTCTAGCTCCTAGTCCATAAAGTTCCTGCATTGATAATTTTTATGCAAAGATATATGATATGAAATAAATTCTAAGAAACAATGCTCTAATACAAAAGTCTAAACCAAATTGATCATTTGTGCATGTGGTTCACATAAATACACACATCAATGTTTATTAGGATTTTTCCACTTTAGTGCTTAAGTAGGCCTCACAGTTAGTCGTGATTAAGGGAATAGATGGCCTTGTGGCCCACATGTGTATGGCCTAGGTCTTCCTTCTAGAGTCAATGTTTTAACATCAAGTCTATTATGGTCATCGCAATTAAGATAATTTTCGCTTTGGTGTTCATGTAAGCCTCACAATTTGGTCCTTCAAAGGTGTTTTGATGGCTTAAGGGAGGAGGGTGTTTATAAATTACCCTTAGCCTCAAATTTCTAAACAACTTTTTGGTGTTAAAGTAGAATTGCCATGTCATGAGTTTTGACTCAATAAAAAAATGGTACAATTGGTTGTTTAACAACCTTTCAACATAAAAAGCCAATTGCCAACTACAACTAAGGACTAACAACAATGTCATTTGTCTTTGAGCTCTGTGTTGGGGTAACAACTGCATGTGCTATGATTGAAAAGTTATCACTTAGACCGTATTTTAGTTCTTTTAAGTCGGTCAACTTCAAAATTTATAGGAAAATGCACACATGATGATGCTCAGCAAAGAAATATGCATGTTTCTAAGTTCTAACTTTATCTTTTGGTCCTTTAATAGAGCATACCTGCAAGAAGGCACACATGTCAACCAATGGGAATAAAAGCAAGCACTTCCTTTTTGCACCTTATTTTTCTTTATACTACTTTTTTTAAAAAAAATAAATACCCAAAATATCTTTCCCTCTCCCTTCACTTTCAACCCAACACCTCCCTCTTTTTCCCTATTACCAGAACCCATTATCTACCCATCTATCGTTTCCTTCTTCCTCCCACGCAACCTTCTCTTTCTTTGGTGTTTCCTTCACCCATCGTCTTCATTGAATTTAACCTTTATTTTCATCCGTCAAACAATACAAAAACTAGTTTATGTAATATAATTATGTTTTAATGCATTCTAAAAACTATTTTTGTAATGTATTAAAACATAACTTTATTATGAAAATTGTTTTTAGTAGTGTTGAAGCAGTGTTGGTCACAATTTTTTATAAATACATTATGAAAAATTGTTTTCAAAAATGTTAAAATATATTTTCCTTTCTCATAAATATAAAAACGCTTAGAATTCCTTTCTCATGAAATTGAATGGAAGCATGTAGAAATTGAACATAAGCATAAAAAAGTTGTGAGGAAGAAGAAAGAGAATTTGGGATAGACAATCAACTTTTATTCAATGAATTATTGCTTCAATTTAGTCTAATTGTTAGTACAAGCTTTTATACATAGAGGAAGTTAGTTACAAGTTTAACTAACTATCAACAACCATAACCAACTACCAACTACCAACTACTTTCTAACCATAGTTGACTCTTTAATGATTGTCTTCTAACATGGCTAATACTTTATTTTCATCGGTCAAACATTACAAAAACTAGTTTATGTAATATAATTATGTTTTAATGCATTCTAAAAACTATTTTTTGTAATGTATTCAAACATAACTTTATTATGAAAAATATTTTTAGTAGTGTTGAAGCATTGCCCATGCTTTTTATAAATACAATATGAAATTTTTTTTTCAAAAAGGCTAAAATGTTTTTCTTTCTCATAAATATAAAAATGTTTAGAATTCGTTTCTGTAAAATTTTTAATATGTTTTTCGTCCTCAATAAATTAAAATGTGTCACATTTTTGCTAAGACGTAGATTCGGATAAATTTAAATTTATAATGATAGTTGTTTACTATGAAGAGTGATTTGTATATGATTACTCTTTTTATATTTATGAAGACAAAATAAATATTTTAGCCTTTCAAAAAAATATTTTTGTTAAAAGATAATATGAAGGGTGCAAAAAGAAAAAGGTAAAGTGCAAATAGAATTCACCTTAAAAACATTCAGATGTACTGAAGGGAAAATAGTGAACTATAAGTCAATCATCCTCAAGACAAGTTAGATCGAGAGTATAAACAAAATGCATAGTGGAGCCAGGTTCAAACTAACATTGATAAATTTATTGGGAATAGATAAAAAAAAAAAAACAAGGACAACTTCAAAGTGAATAAATTATTAATTTAATCCATTGATAATATTGGTTAAATGAATTCTTGATATTGTGGAAATATATAATTTGATTGCTATATTAGCAATCAATTTGGTTCTTAACATTACAACAAGAAGGAAATCCTCGAGAAACTGAAATGGCATTCATTATGAGACAAATTAATTAAGATTCAGGGCATGGTCCAACGGTAACGAAGTCTAAAGCAAATTTAAAAAAAAAACATATTTTTTTAAATAAAACAATTATAAGTTGTGAATTTTTTTCTTTTTTTTCCTTATATATGGTATGTGAGAGAGAGGTTTTTTTGGTGTAAATAATCACAACAATGGGATGGAAATGAACCGAGTCGCTTGTCAAGGGCCTATGACTCGGCCTATTTAAGACTTGGTTCGGCTCGGCTCGGTTTGCCTTGTTTACTATAAAGACCAAGTTCAAACTTTTTAAAAAGTTTTTTTTAGATAAAAAGACCAAAGTCAAATTATAAAAAAAGCGTGTTAAGCTTGACAAACTAGCTTGTTTAAATAATAATAATAATAATAAGAATAATTATTATTATCTATACCATTTTTATGGCATTATGAATGACAGTATGAAGTAGCATAATGTGCTTAGAGAGTTCACTTGCATTGGAAAATTTTCAAAAAGAAAAAAACTTAAGTTAAAAGGATAATGCAACCAGATTAATACTTCCAAAGAAAAAAATGTTTTGTAAAAACATTTTCAGACAATTTAAATATTTTTATTTGACTATATTAGTATAAATCATCTCTAATCCATATATTTTTAATATTATGTTCTTTTTTTTTCATTTTCTTTTGATATACTTTGTGTTTTAATAACTTGAATTCAATATGATTTTGTTTATCAATTATTTTTGGATTTGTGCATTACTTATACGAAATTTTATAAGTTTCTTCTTTTGGTTAGTATGTTAGTATTTCACGAGGTTTTAAAATAATTAATTGATTAAAGACGTCTTTAAGCAGACTTTTAAATAGGTTCGTAGGCCGATAAGCCGAGTCGAGCCTTTAAAAAAAGTCTATGACAGATAATGAGTCGAACTCAAATCTTACGTAGTTAACTTAAGTCAAACTCAAATCTAATAAAATTTGGCTTGACTTAACTCATTTCCACCCGTCACGAACCTATTATATATCACTAAATATTATTACCACTCTAGACTTATGAAATATTTTAGCACGGTAGATTAGCAGAATCTTGATTCGTATGTTTGGGTCGGTGAAGTATATATGATCCCTTGATCATACTACTTTGTCGTTACAATGCATTACCTTGCTCCTTGCATAATGTGTTGATTGGTCTCGTGTCATGTGATTGTATTTTGCGGTGATTGAATTGATTTACATGTTGTAATTTCACGTTTAAAATCAATGTATTTTATATCTAAATCCTATAATTAGCTGCCCATGTGTAGCGAAAAGATTCTTACCTCATAAAAATTTCTATTTGTTCTCTTTTCCTTTCTCTTTTAGTTAGTGTAATTCATTATAATATATTTAATAAACATAATATTTGTTTCATGCATTAAAATATTTACTATTTTTAATGTTGAAAATAATTACTTGATAAAAACATATTTTAAAGTAGAAAAATTTGAATATATATTGATAAAATTTGAATAAATTGATAAACATATATAATATTTTATTTCATAATATTTTTATAATGTCCAAGATATCTCTTAGCTGCGACCTAGAGACTAATCTCTCAACTTATAGACATTTATTTAAAAGACTAACCTCTGGACGACATGGACGTCAAGATCTAGTCCATCTTAACATACTTAACTGTGTGATAATTTTTTATATATATTATTTTGTTATCTTTTATAAATATATTGAAATTACTATCTTGTATCGTGACTCCTTTTTTTATGTCTAAATTAAATGTAACATGTGATTATGAAGTGTATTTGTAACATTATTTTTCGTAGACTAAATTAAAAAAGATTATTATTTATAAATAAATAGAGTTTTATAAAATGATAAAGTTTTTTTATAATTAAATAAATAAGGAGAAATAACTTTATTAATTAAAATAATGATTTTAAAGAAAATAAAGAATGTATTTTATTTATTCATTTGATAGAGAATAAAATATAGCTTGTTTTTATAAAGTTATAAAAATAATTAAATAGAGTAAATAATAAGTTATGAGTACCTAACTGTAACTAACGATGTTAGGTCAGTTTTCATACCAACGATATCTTCTCTTCTCATTCTCGTTTTTTCCCTTCTCTTCTCAAAACTCTTTCTTCTTCTCGGAGACCACCAAACCTGTCTAAACAAATATGATGATCTCGGACTCATTTGCCGTTGGATCGTCATGAAATTTAAGCACCAGGCTTACAACTCAATTCCGAGTCTTTTGACCGTTGAGAATTATGAGAAAATGTCGGATCTGAGAGAAATATAATTCTCATTGTAGCCTTTTCTTTTCTCACAAAAATCTAAAATTGTCTTGGTAAAATTACGATCCCGGATTCTTTAACCGTTGGATTATTGTAACATTTTGATATGTTGTTCAAGATTCAATTACCCACACCTTCACCGTTGGAATTTGCAAGATAATATTCAGGGAGGGAGATAACGGAATCGTACGAAGATAGTACAAATGGAGTCTTCAATCCCTTCTCCTTCTCTCTAACGTTTGTGAACCCTATCAGAGTAATAAGAGAAAAAAAATTGAGGAATCTCAGGAAATTGCTAGAGATGCCGCTATCGCTATTGAAAGACATGTGAGCTCGCTTAGAGGTAATGGATGAGTTATTCACAATTGGGGATTAGTGAGAACATGTATAGGGATACTTAGAGGATTAAATTGAGATTTATTTTGGGGTGTTTATTAAATTATAATTTTTCCTTTACAATTATAAATACAATATTATTTTCCTTACGTATCAATTGATATTCTGATAAGAATTAATTGATAAACTTGAGTACTCTTAATGTTTTGTGTTTTGACCCATGATTTTGATATAATTGTGTGAAATTATTTGAGGGGTTTTACTACCCATGTTATGATAAACCTTTTGTATAAATTATTATAGTGAGATTATGAAATGGTGATTTAAATTGTGAGTATATAATGAATTAAACCTGTGATGAATGGTGAAATAAATGTGTATTGAGATGTGTATATTGAGTTGTGAGCTATGAACTGTGCAATCACACAATTGTAAGACCTTTTAAGGGCGACGAGTATTGTGATGGGATCCACTGTGGGAACCCGACGAGATAAAATGATTTTGAAAAATAATTGAGTAGTTGTGTGTATTGCATAGTTCATAGGTAAAGTGTATATGGTTCATGAGGTGTGATAATGTGTTAATTTGAGATTATACCATTGTGATTGAGATCGAATATAAGTGATAAATTGAGTATGTATATGATTGAGATATATATGTGCGTTGAGATGTTGTGTGCATTGAGTTGTGAACTATGAATTTTACAATCACATGACCATAAGACCCTTTAAGGGCGACGAGTTAATGGTAAGACCCTTTAAGGGCGACGAGTTAATGCTAAGTCCCTTTTAGGGCGACGAGTTAATGCTAAGACCCTTTAAAGGCGACGAGTTAATGCTAAGACCCTTAAAGGGCAACGAGTTAAAACTATTTTGAGAACAACTGAGGAGTCGTGTGTTTTGTACAGTTCATAGATAGAGCCTGTGTGCTAAAATGTTTTCTGGGTTGGACTTGAATCAGGAGGGAGAAGCCCTGACAGACTCTTCGGAGTGTAGGCCTTGGAGGTCACCCGGTTTGAGTGCTCCTTTAAGCCTATGTTGATCCCATATGGTTAGAGCATTCTCGCAAAACACTGTGACCATGACTAGTCTCCCTATGATTTTACCTAGTGAGAGTAATCTGACGTGCTAGTGTGTGGTTTGTCTTGTCATGTACTCCTAGGTGTCCGACGAGATTTTTCACTGACATGGTACCACATTGCATATAAGATTGAGTCTTAGTGTATATGTTGCATAACGCTTATGTATTGATCGATATTGATTGACTTGGTGATATTGTGTGTTGATCCTTGAGTAAGTGAATGTTGTGAAAATGAATGAAATGAGACGTGTTGTGTTATGATGTGATGTTGGGTGACAAAGTGGTGAAATGATGTGAGCTATGTTTAAGTAAGTTTTATTTTGTTTTTATGATATTTATACCTACATGTTGTCTCGTTATTCTTCATTAGTTAGGAATGTGATAACTTACTCTCGGTGTGCTATTTGTATTTGGATCCTGTGATGATCTCGAACCTTGTATTTGTGGGAGCAGATGAATAGGTGGATGACTATGAAGAACCTGATGCTAGAGGACACAAGAACACAATGCTCTGATAGGATGTGACATTAGGGTATAGGTTCTATATTAATTGTATGAAGTTTTATACGACATTGTTTTGAGCCAAAGTGAATTTATTATTTATTTAGACAAGTTTTATTATGATGCTAGAAAGATGAATGCGAGCCTTCTACCCTCTTGAAAGGCTTGTATTTAAATGTGTTTTAAAAACTTTTAATTAAGTTTAATTTCTTATTTTTTTTTATTATTAGTACATATATGTATGGTATAGAGGATGTCACAGTATTTGCTTGATTTTTTTTTCTAATGTGTTGCATGCATAAATTCTTGTTAAAGAATTTCAAATAAAAAGTTTGTGTTAAAAAAAATATAACTTATTGTGACATTTCAACATGTAATGATCATATGATAATAGATAGATTAAAATATTTTGTTTTCCAATAATATAAGTAACACAAACTTGGATTAAAAAAAATACAAACTAAAAAATAATTATAATTATAAATTAAAATCTTTCAATCATCTCATACTATCTATGTCAAAATAGTGTTACTAATACTCTTAATCAATTTAATGTTTGAGGTTAATGTACAACATAAGTCAATTTTGTCCCTATTCTCACTACTCTCTCTATTCCACTCAAATGTTAAGGTTGTTAAAGTGAGTGTTTAAATTAATTTTGTGGGTTTTATAATGGTTAAAAAATATTATTTATAATAATGTTGTTAAACAATGGTTGCTTATATAAGCAACTATGCTCATATAAATAACTCCAAATTTGCTCTAATGGAAGAAAAAAATTAAATAACTCATAAGTATTTGACCGAAGATGTTTTAATTGGTTGATTTAAATGCTTCTTTTAACGCCTTAAATAAGGATAATTAGTTTCTATTTTAATTCATATCAAGTACTCCAGGTGCTATTGATTTAAAAAAAAAAAAAAAGACTATGTACTTAGAAACAATTGTCATTGGTTTAGTATTACATATTTATAAAAATTAATAGCAGATGAATTCCATTGTTTTGAAGAAAAATACCTCGCACCTTAATACGGAGTATTACTTATAACTCCTTTATTTTATTTTTTAATAAAAATTCTAAGTTTCTATACATGCTTTATTTCCCAGTTTCAATATTTTTTTATACTAAGGATATTACTTTAATTATGATGTTTTAGCCCTTTTATTCATTTAGTAGTAAATATGATTGTCGACTTAATTAAAACTATTATTGGCAATCAAAAAACATATTTTTATCCATTAGATCGTTTTTCCCGTCTTAATCATTTAATAATTATGTTTATCCATGACATGAACGAAGTTGCTTATCCAACAATCTTTTGTCCAATGCCCATGTCTGAGCTCCGCATATCATTGTGCCCTATGGCTGTGACATCATATAAGTACACGAACCTGAAACTCAACCCAAATTCTAAGAACCCAACTCCGCTTTAATAAGACTCCAAACATTTTCCACTAAATAAACAGTAGTATTCTGTACAACTGTCTGTTAAGAGGAAAGGCATGCAAAACAAGTATATGCAAACGACAAGCAAAATATAGAGGAAATTGACACAATTGCTTAAAAAGCACAAGGTTCTCACATAACTCAAACTTCATAAAAAGTATATATATATCCCTACCAAGACTGACTCATTTTATTTTGACAACATTTACATTGGTCATATGAGATACGGTTATACATAGTCTCCTTTCCAAAACATGTAGATTCTCAGAGTTCATAAGCTGGAAATTTAGACAAGGAAGGATCACTCATATCCAAAAAGAGGTAAGCCATGCCCCCTAGCCCTTCAAACATTGAATATGGTCTATCACCCCCATGCATTTCCCCTCGAGATATCAGCTTATGAGCTCTGTCAAGCAAAAAGCAAGCAAAAGCTTTGGCCCTGTATAAGTACTTCACATCCCCGGTAAGTTGGTACAGTGACAGAAAGACATATGCATTCCCACTAATACCATGGCATATCCCAACTTTCTTAAGCAGACCACGATTCCAAACCACTTCTGCTGCTTCTATAGCTGCATCCAGGAATTCTTTATCTCCAAAAACCTATGCATTTTTTTTCCAAATGAAAAAAGAAACAAGTGGTCCACAATAGCAAAAACATTTATCAAAATTCAATTTGGGAAAAATATATCTAATTCTGTTATATGATACACAAATCATGCATTCGTCCTGAGACAACATTGGCATCCGGTGTATGTACAATTGTATATGACAATGCTCAACATGAAAAACAGATGACATTTGTAATGGCATAGACATCACTCAAAAGTGCTTCTACAATGCTGCCATCTTACAAAAGCAAGACGCAAAATTGATCAAGAAAAGGAATAAATTAATCAATGCCATAAAAGTTATTCTTTCAAGGATCATTGATCCATAAGTAAATATATAAATTTTGCAACTCCCAAAATGATCATAAAGATTTCATATGAGAAAACATATGTTACCAAGTGAGTGAAAGTTATCTATCACCTTAGCTGCTTTGACAAGTGTGAGTGCCATTCCAGGAGCTCCATGACACCAATGCACAAGAGCATCGCTCTTCCTATCATCTTCACTAACAGGATAGTTTCCACTGCGAAAGCGGTTGCTTATCATGTACTTGAGAGTTCCCCTGACGTCCTCAAGCTCATCTGGCTTCAACTCCATATCCATCAGCACATGCATAATCCCAGCCAATCCATGCGCAGCACCCCAGTACTTCTCTCCATACCATTCAAACATCAACGGGCATCTTCCCTTCCTACCCAATGCCCTTCCATTTTTAATGACTTCATCGACAACCACAGCCTGAAAAAAATTCACAAACACAACCCCATTGTATTTGTTGACTCCTCTCCCAATTCAAAACACAACAAAGTCAAAAATCACATGAATAGTTGGAGACCAAACCCACAGTATAATTGGAAGGAACTGTCCCCAGACCAAGATGCTTGTTTAAGAACAAACACGCCCATAGAAAACCAACCCTTCCATATAACAACTCGTCAGGAAGATCTTTTGACAGCTTAATCTGCACCACACAAGGCTTAGTCATCAGTTACAGTTGCTAAAGCTTTGGTTAATCAAGATTCAACTTCCCTAAAGTGAATAACTCACATTATGTTGATATTATGTACACATTCCAAACAAATCATGGATCTGTTTAGAATATCAACCTTCAATTTTTTTTTTCTCCAACTACTAAAATTATTTACTTTATCCTTACTCACTTTAGAAGATCTAAATCTGGTTAACAAAGTTATTTGACATAAAAAAAATCAATACACTACAGTTAAAAACAGTCAAGTAGTGATGATCTTTCACTACTCAGCTGTAAATTACCACTCATACACCTGTAATCACATGTATTATTATATTCTGATTCTGAACTAAGTTAATAAATAAACGATCCCAACTCATTTTAGAGGGTAAAATAAGTAATTCCGATTGTTTGATAAAAAAACCAATACAATGATTACTTACTTTAATCAACCCAAATCACCAAAACGATAACTTCAAAAACAAATAAATGCAATTCTAGATAAATAAAGTAGTACCTTTTTGAACTGAGCCAAGTAATACTTTAGGGACTCGTCATCACCAGCGTGTTTCGCAGCGACAGCTCCGAGAGAGCACACACCAGCACGCCCACAAATGAACGTGACGTCCCTGTCAACAGTTCATTCATTCAAAGTCTGAAACTCTACACTTAACCATTACGCAGAAACACGAAAAAGAGTAAACGGTAATAGCGAAACAAGAGAGAACCTGGAACGAGCCGAAGCGGCATCGCAAGCCTTTACAATCTCGGAGCAGAGAGACAGGTCGTTCCCGTTGCCGGTCACTCGGTAAGACTTGAAGAGCAGAAACGCGGTGCCCAGAACGCCGCAATAGAGAGTGAAGTCGCGCACCTGCTGCCCGGACAGCCCCCACGTTTCTATCACTATCTGACTCGAAACCACACACGTGTGAGAATGTAGATGCGTGCGTTAGAAGGAGAAGAAAAGAAAAACTGTAAGTTCAAATTTTTCATTATTAAAAAATTAATAATTAATATTTATTAACAAAAATTAGACTTAAATATATTTTTTATTTTTAATAAATATTTAATTTTATATTTATTTTATTATTGCCTCTAATAAAATAATAATTTTATTTTTAATCCATAATTCTTATTTTTAGTTCTAATAAATTAATAAATTTTATATTTATTCTGTAATAAATATTTTTCATTTATTTTGATGTTAATACAAATTAAAATAAAATTTACTAATTTATTAAAAATAAATATAAATTTTTTAATTTATCAAAAAAGATAAAAATAAAATATTAAAAATAAAAATATTATTTTATTATGAATTCCACAAACATAAAAATCAAATATTTATTAAAAATAAAAAATATATTAAAGTCCGAATATAAGTTAAAAATAACGAAATAATGGGTAGGAATCGGTACGGTTTCTTTGAGGTCGAGAGCGGCGCGTTTGAGACGCTCCAAGAGTGGCGCGTGGGGCATGGCGAGGAGCTTCGGGAGCGAGTCGCCCACTGTGAGGGCTTCTTCTTCTTCCTGAGGAGTGGACGGCGTCGTTTCGGGTACGAACTCGGGCATCGGGTTGGGGAAGAACCGATCCGCCATGGCTTCGGTTCTGAAGTGAAGATTCTAGAAAGCTTAGAAGAAGAATGAAGAGAAGAAATGTGGCGAGGTTTGGTTTATTTCAAAGCGACGCTGTTTCGGTTGTCGTTGGGTTGCTAACGCTGTGATTTTGATCTCTGAGTTTCACATGTCAAGCTATCATCCTTACACCTCATCGCCATCTGTGCGTTCGTGGCACTCAAAAGTTTTAGAATGTTTATCGGTTGTTCTTCTGTAAGGAAATAAAAAATAAAATAATTTCAAGTTTACAGGTAGTATTTTTTAAAAATAAAATAATTTCAAGTTTACAGGTAGTATTTTTTAAAAATAAAATAAAAATATTAAATATAGTAAACGTTTGTTTATTTAAAATTTTTTTTAATTTTCTATGCTGTGTAATTATATATGATTCGGGATTTTGTTAAAATTTAAATTCAACTTTCAAAAGATATTTAAATTATAGGCTAAGATATTGGAAGAGTTCCTTATCTTATTATTTTTTAAGAGACCCTTAATTTTAAAAAAATTTAAAATGATGTTCCTATTTATTTAATTTATGACAAGTTAATTCTTTTAAAAAATTAATCATTTTTTACTTGTAACACGATTTTAAATCTTTTTTTTTATGGATTTAATATATAATTTTTTTCATTAGATTAGATTTACCTATATGAAAATTATAGAAATTAACTAATGTTCAAAACCAAAAAAATTATAAATATAGTAAAAATCGTATGAAAAAGAGTTTGATAAATAATAAAAAAAAATGTAATACTAGATTTTTATATTTTTATTAATCATTAAACTTACTTCTCATACATTTTTATTTTCTTTATGTCTCTTTTTAGTTCTAACATTAGTTATTTTGTTATTTTCATAATCTTTATGTAAATGAATCTAATGAAATAAATTTATTATCTTAAATCAATAAAAAAAATGTTTAAAATTATGTCCAAAAATTGAAAATGAACAATTTTTAAAAAGGACTCATTTATCATAAATTAAATAAGTTAAGTGACTATTTTGAAATTTTTTAAAGTTAGGGACCAATTTAGAAGAAAAAAATAAGTCAAGGGACCATTAGTATATATTAGTCTAAATTACATTAATTTTTATTTTTAAAAGATGTTTTGTTTTATTAAACTAATATATATTAGATTTTAATTTATTTAATATAATTACTACGGGATTACTCCCATATAGTTTCCTCTTATGTACTTTGGTTATCTAGATTTTAGACTTGTCTTCTGACTCTTCTCCATAGATGTAGCTCAGTTCTTATAATTATGATATCTGTGGCTCTGACTGTATGATAGAACTCAAACATTTTAGTGATGAAAAGTATAATTCTCATGTGTGGGTGTGTGTTTTTTTATCGGATTCAATCTTTGTTCGATCGATGAAAATGTACAATTCTCGTATGTTTTGTGGGTGTGTATAGAAATGAGTCCTTTATGCCTATTACATTGGCATTTAATTTTAGGCATTTTGATATTTGATAAATACTTGATTTTTTATTTTATTTTTTTCTTAATAAATTTATATTTTCTATTAAATTTCTAATAAAAAATATTTTTATTTTTTAGTATTTGATATTTTATTTTAATTCATGATAAATTAACGAATTTTGTATTTGTTTTTAAATAGATCAATAAATTTTATTTTAATATCAAATAATAAAAAATGAAAAAATATTTAAGGGTTAAACACAAAATTCACTGATTCATTAGACTAAAAATAAATGTGAATGACCAAAAATTTTATTAGAAATTCAATAATACAAAATAAAAATTTATTAAAAAATAAACATAAAAATTAAATATTTATTAGAAATAAAAACATATTTAATTATTAATTCTATTATTGCAATCTTCTTGATTTCCACTGATGCAGTGAATATAAATATACCATACCATTCATCTTGAGGAAAAGGAGAATAGACACCCCTATAGTGCTATAGTGAATATAATGCATAACGAATGCGGATCCTCTGCTGCCTCTGCAGCTATTGATCACAATTCACACACCTCTCACTCTGTTAACAACATAGTATTTTTATTCTTTTGAATGCACTTAAGTCTGTGCTTCCATTCAAGGAGAATAAGCTACGGGTAAAGGACAATTCTTCAGGCTTAGCAGCTTGTCTTGAATAGCATTGGACTACATTGTTAGAGTAATCACTCTGTATCAGCTTAATGTTAGGAACCATTGACAAGTTAGCTTCATTCTGTTGTGAATTGTTGATGTTAATCGGAAATGGCATTCTGTAACGGTGGTAGTTTAGAATTAGGCTGCTAAAAAGACTGAACTGATGCCGAACTATGCTAAAAAGAATGAAATGTTTTAAATAAAAAAAAATAGAACTTAATTGTTCCATAAAACTGAACTGTTTGAACGAATCGAACTGTAACTTCAATAAAAAAAAATGTGAAAAAACTGCGTCAAAATAAGATGTTTATTGAGAACAATTTACACAATTCAATACAGTTCAGAATAGTTCGGAAGCATTTCAATTCAGTTCAATTCGCCCAAACTGTTTTTACAGTTCATTTCAGTTATTTAGTAGTTCAGTTCATCTATTTTGCTCACCCCTAGTTAGGATAAGTGTGGACTGTATCTTCCCTCCTACTTAGCCTCTATTCTCTTTTCCGGTAAATAGTTGTATCAGTTCTCCCATCAGTAATATGGAATTGCATTTTATGCATATAGGCACTTTGCCTATCCTTCTAGTTCATCTTTCTCTTTCTCTAATGAGGAGCTTCTTATTCCTAAGATTATTGTCCACAGATTTGGAGGCTTTAGATGCAAATCTTTTCGCTGTCATCTTATGATATTCTCTAGTAGAATTTCATGAATATGGAAGTGGAACTTTATAAGATGCACTTAGAAGAAATGGAATTAGTTGAAACTGCAGGAATTTCTTGTCCTCAGAGCAGTGACTTCAAATCAAACTAAGCCTTACCATGGAGAAGTTTGGTGGAAGAAAAAACTCAAGCAACTAAAATAAATCACAAGATGTTCTTCATATGACTACTCATACAGGACATTTCTTTTCAAATAATTACATGTTCCGTCAATGACTGCCTTTTGATCAACGGAATCTTAAGGGTAGGGATCATAAGTTACCCTTTGCTCAACTTTTTTCCCATCATTTTCAGCTTAGGCTAGAACCAATGTTTGATCATGAATCATGAGCAAATATACAATTAAGCTTGTGCTCTTTCACAACTGATTTCACTGATCATAGTTTACAATTACAGCTTCAAGTTACAAATCCAACCCTCCCGTTGTCCTATTTAGACTCTTGAATCTACTCATGCTCAAATTGTTTTCCTTCAAATGTCTGTCCAAACATCCAGTTTGTGGGTGCTACATTGTAAGATGTGAGTGTCTTTCCACTACTGCTGGTTACCTCAAAGGACAAAGGCTGATTTTGGAAGTTGAAATTGCAATGCCAGTTTTGTCCCCAGTTCCTTGCCATTGGTATCCATCCTGTTCTAGATCCTTTCACTTTCACAGCAAACACTTCACCATCCAGACCA
The DNA here is from genome assembly GCF_000004515.6 of Glycine max. Lineage (NCBI taxonomy): Eukaryota > Viridiplantae > Streptophyta > Magnoliopsida > Fabales > Fabaceae > Glycine > Glycine max. The sequence continues at coordinate 10,592,690 of NC_038248.2, forward strand.
ACATTGGAAATCAGAACTTGATAGAAGTGAGAACTCCCACACATTGTGAATCTCATGCCACCACTCCTTGCACACTTCACTCTGCAAGAAAATGTGTTTTAGGTTTCTCTGTTTTTTTTTCTCAAAATTAGTGTTAGGATGCATATTTTAAAAATGATGATTTTGGTCCCTATAACAGTGAATTATGCTTAGTAAATTTCGTCCCTATAACAGCTAACAAAAGAGTTAGGGTGATGGATGAAAATTTCAAAATACCAAAAATATAAAAGATCCAAAGTCATCATTTTTAAAGTATAAGTATTGACCCATTTTGACTGAGAATAGAGGACCTAAAAGGCTAAAACACATTTTGCCCTCAATTTAATCAATCTTTAGCATTGGAGCTTTTATTTTGGTTACCTTCTATACTGAACCGGCACTATATCAGCTTTATTCTTGGCAATTTCAGCAAATGCAGCCCGTGACATCTCAAAATGTTCTCTTGGAAAATTGCACCAGCCACCATAATCAACAGAAAGCCCATAATTTGGAGCACAGAAATCTGTAACAGTAACAACAACAGAAGGGCTTCCCATCACACACCACAAGATGTGATCAACACACCTGATTTCATAGCAAGCCCCACATGTGCTCCCTCTGTTGAACAAAATGGTGCTTAACCCAGCACTGTGTTTCCCATAACTTGCCCTGTGGAGGTCTCCATAACCACAAGCTCCTTCTGCAACACATAGCACAACCACATTGTCAAAAAACATGATGCTGTTTTCATCCTGAGATTACGTAAGAAGAACCAAGGAGAAAGTGAAGTAGTACCGGTAATAAGAGACCCCTCTGTGTCATTGGCATAAGTTGCAGTGGCTTTTTTCCACTCTTGGTCTTTGTAAGCAACAATCTTGCATGAATGTACTAAGATCAAGTAGAGAAGTGTAGATTGAAGAACACCCATCTGAGATAATAGCGTTTAGAAACTGATTATTACTTCAAATTGAAATACTTTATGTTTTTGTGATATGTGGGGCTAAGAGACTTAACAAATAGGGAAAAGGGGTTCTTTTTTGTAACTGCAAATGATGATGATCTTGCTAAAGATGGAGATATAGCCTATCTTTGAATAAAAGTTGAAAATATGTTTTTGGAAAATTTAATACACATTTTTGAATTCTTAATTTAAGACATGGAATAAAGAATAAAAAAATTGTTATCTTAATGTTTATTTTAAGGATTTAATCGGTATATATGGATAATATAATTTTTTATACATTATTAACCAATTACAAAATGTCATATTTTTACAAATTTAAGTCTATAATTTTTTAAAAGTTATACATTATGAATTGTGATTGATTGATAGTATATAAAATTTTATGTTGATAATATATAACAATTAAATTCATTTTTAATTATCCCAATTTCATCCCAGCAAACAAAATTAGATGTTTGAATGACAAGAAGTTTTTAAAGTATTTTACCTTTCAAAAACAACAATTTATTTTATTTTATTTTGTGTGTTGAAAACTTGAAATGTATGTTGAAAATTTTAAAGCTATATTTTCTACTTTTATCTAAACATAGTCATATATGTTTAGATTAAAATTGGTAAACTTAAATTTAAATATATTTTATTTTGTAGGAGATTTTGTAAAAAGAAAAATCTAAATTGATTGAAGACAAAGTAAAGCAAAACTTAGTTTACAGTTGAACCCAACTGAAACCAATAAAAAAACTTGAGGCCTCCCAACCGAAAATTAAACCTGGAGATACCATTAAAAAAACTCGAGGCTTCCCAGCTGAAAATGAAACCTAGGTATAAGCATTGACAAATTTTAGCAATGGATGATTAATTTCAAAATTGTGGGGACATGAAATAAGCCGAGAAATAAGGTAATTTGTTGCTCATTCCAAGGAGCCTGCCTGCTCTTTCTTTTGTTTGCTTTGATGCTTTTCTATTGTCTCTTCTTTTTAGGAGGAGAATGGAATGGAGACTCCAAAAGGTGGGTTTGGAGCCTGCAATTTGGATGTAGTTCATACTAAAACCCTTTTTTGTGATGGTGGCGGACACACTAATTGGAAAGCTCTACTACTCTTCAGTGTGGAACCTTGACTGCCAAAGGGATGCTTTATTAATCATTTTGTTTCTGGGACATGCAGTGTTTCTAGGATTTGGTTAGTAGTTGATTTATGCTTTATATCCTTTTAATTTATGATCACTATAATGTTATATTTTAAGTAATTTAATGAAGTATCTATTGATGAGTAATTTTGATTGATTATTTCTAGTAAATTTTTCCTTATAATAACATTTTTGACAAATGACTTGTTTATTTAAAATCATTTTTTATTATGAAAATTAAAAAAGTGAATTCCTATAAAAAAATTAAATCATTAGTGGCTTCGCAGCTTCCAAGAAAAGAAATGTTAATAAGTATTAGAGTAAATATTTCATACACGATGATTAATATTTCAATATATTCATAATTTATAATTTATTATACCTGTGCATGTAACATTGATCATTAGTTTTCCATTAATTGATATTATTATTTAGACTATGGTATAACTAACTTATAAAATTAGTTGAAAGCTTATAAGTTACGAAATGAAATAAATTATTAAAATTATATTGTTTAAAATTATTTTTTTACATTTAAATATTTTATTAATGATATTATTTTAAAATAAAAAGTGTTTTTCTTTATAATTTTTTAAAGCATTTTTTTATTTATATAAAAATAACTTAGATGTATATGTCTTTCACTTGTAAGATTATGAAACATGATACAAATAAGATTTTTTGTTTAAAACTAATCATATATGTTTGAAATTTCATTTAAATTATGCCATATAATTGAAAAAACATAAATAATTCAACTAATAATTGTAAAATTAATATGATTTAAATAATTTTTAATCTTAAGGAACGATGTGATGATGACAATTAGCAAGTTGATTATCGCATGCATGAAAGAATGGTAAATTAGATAAAAAAAAAAGTTTTTCAAATAAGTAAAAACACAAAATAATTCTTAAATTAAATAAAAGGATAAAATATAATTTCAAATTAAATAATAAGAATAAATTGAGAATAAAATACGTTAATTCAAGTAGCTTATCAAAATAAGCTAATTGTGATAGCTTAAGGAAAATAATTAAGCTATTAAAATAAGCTTGTGTATTATGTAAACTTTTAATTAAAATAGCTTATAAGTTAATCAAAGAAGTTTATATGCTCTCAAAATCTTGCCAAACATAAAATCAAGTTGCATACTTAAGAAAAATCATATGCAATTAAATAATATAGACTTAACTTTATTGAAAATTCTAGTATAAAATTTTTAGTTCAACATAAAAATTATAATTTTATAATTTTAAAACTCCTTGCAAGTTAGTTTAAACTTATCTCTGACATTTTTGTTATTATAAGTCTTTCACTTGAGCTATATTAATTCTTTTGCTAAAGTTTCCTTCCAAAGCATAGGTGAAAGCTATAATTAATAGAGATTTTCACCCATTAATTAAATGACTCACAAAATATGACGAGTTAGTGGATTGCCATGCTTAAACTAAACAACACAAGAAGTTGGTTGGCACGCAAGTGATCCATATTTAAAATAATTAAAAAAGGAAGAAGAATTCAAACATACATTTATGCAAACATTATCTGTGTTCTAAAATATTTCTAATAAAAATACATTATAAGAAAAAAATTATAAAATACTACTAATATAATATAACTATTAAATAATAAACCTAAAAAAAAGATTGGCTGGTTAATAAACCTAAATAATAAACCTAAAAAACATACACTTGGTGTTAGTGTCCTCTAAAGTACTTGGTACCTATCTCTAGATTTACACCATCTTCACCTTTTGCCATTCCTTGGATTTTTACCATAATACTCTTATCATATAAAGTTTAGCTAGTTCTTTGTTATTTTTGTTATTGTAATGAGTTCATTTATATACAATTTTTTATCGCGACTACCTTTATTGAAGAAAATGTGTGAAACGAGCTAAAAAAGGGATGATCCTAAATGTAAGGTAGCCATTTTTCCCCCAATGTTCCAAGTTTGTTATTTTCCTAAGTTAATGTAGCTAGTTTTGGTATTTATATTTTATGGATTTTAATAATAAAACCAAATTTTGTTACATGTGTTTATCATCTTTCTTTTTTATGTTGTTACAATTATATATATCAAATGGATTGATCCAACCTAGTCTTATCCTTAACCTATAAAATTAGGGTCAAATAACGCAATGTTTATCCTAAGGCATGTTTAGAGGTGCGATGATAATGAGTTCATGATTGAAGGCCCTAAAAAATATTTCAATGCAAGGAGGAAAAAGTTTTCAATTCTTTTTGGTAATAACTTAATTTTATTGGTTTTTGTCAAAAACTTTTTAATTATTAGTTTCAACTTATCAAAACATTAAAGTTAACAAAATTTTAATTTGTTCCAAAAAAAAAAGTCTATTCACATGTAATATTTTGCATTTGTATGTTTTTCTTAGTTGAGAAAATATTTTGTAAATAATAAAAGGATAAATAATCAAATTTGTCCCTCAAAGTGTGATGCAGTGACAAATTGGTTCCTAAAGAATAAAAAATATATATTTAGTCTCTAAATATGTAAAAAGTGCAACAAATTTATCTTGACATTAAGTTGTAATGTTCAATAACCAATTTGGCAATAAATATTTTTGAGGACTATTTGACAATAAGTTACAAAGTTTAAGAACCAAATTGTCATTAAATTGTCCGCAGGACTAATTTGACGCATTTTTTTTTTACATATTTAGATATTAAATTTGAATTTTTATCTTTTCGAGACCAATTTGTTAGCACCTTACACTTTCAGAGACGATTTTTTCTATTTATCCATGATAAAATATATTATTTATTAAAATTAAATGTATATTTTTTTTGTGGAAGGCATGTTTAAATTTTACAATAGACTTAAATATATTTTGGTCTATCAAATTTGAGCCACTATTAGTTTTGGTCTCCTAATTATGAAAAATGTTCCTTTAGTTTTCCTTATTGATTTTTGGGAGTTTGAATGCACAATTTGTGATAGCTTTTAACTAAAGGAGGGACTAAAAAAGTATTTTTTTTAAAAAAAAATAGTGGCCTAAAAAATAAATTTAGACCTCATTTAAGGTCGTTGTAAATTTTTGTTTTAAAATTCAGTTTTCAAAATATATTTAAGATTTTACAATACTTGTATATAAATGGTTCATGTTTATTGGTATGCTGGTATTTGGGTAACAAAATAATATCTCACAGTTAAAATAAGAAATGAGAAAAATAGAAATTGACATAATATTTTAACATGGAAAACCTTCAACAGATAAGGAAAAAATCATGGATAAGATCAGAGAAATATTTTGACTAAGTGGAAGAGAAATTACAACCTCTCTAAATATAGGGAGAACAATTACACACTCTATCTTATAATAGGAGAATACAACACTCACTCAAAGATCTCTCCAAGAATGAGATACTACAAATTATAGTGGGATGCAAATATGATGGAATGAAGGTGTTATTTATAATCAACGGATGGAGCTTGGTCATTAAATGCATTATAGAAATTTTTCTACCCTCCAACCAATTCTTGTGCCTAGCTACATATAGGTAATTTTTTGTCATCCACCCTTTGTTGACTTACATGCCAACAAAGTGGCTTTACATGTTTGGTGGTTTCACAATCTCCCACTTAAAGCTACTTTTGTGTGTTTTCAAATATCTCTCTACCTTATAATTTCCTTGATGCTTACATTTTTTATAGTCCAAATGAGGATCGATACCATGCAAACTTGTTTGAATTGATTCGCTTGGTCATGACATTTGCTAGGTTATGTTTGGTGTGAATCTTCTGCATATCTATACTTCCTTCCTCAACTACTTGTTTGACAAAGTGATATTGAACACCTATGTGCTTTGTCATGGAATGAAAAGTTGGATTCCTTGCAATGTGCAAGGCACTTTGGCTGTCATAATACACAATAATCTTATGTTGTTCCCCAGGCCTTCTATTAACCTTTGAATCCAAATAGCTTCCTTGCAAGCTTCAGTAGTTGCCATGTATTCAGCTTCTCTAATAGACAAAGCCATAACAATTTGTAATGTGGACAACTAGCTCACTGCCCCTCCTACAACTGTAAACACATAGTTGTTAATAGATTTTCTCTTATCAAGATCACTTGCAAAATCTGAATCGATATAGCCCTTGACAAAATTTTTTGATCCTTCAAAACATAATGCAACACCTAAGGTTCCTTTGATGTATCTAAGGATCCTCTTCACATCATCCTAGTGCTCTCTACCAAAATTTTCCATGAACCTACTAGTTGCTCCCACTGCTTTTGCAGTATCTGGTCTAGTACAAATCATGGAATACATCAGGCTTTCCACCGCTAATGCATATAGTACTCGAGACATTTCCATCCTCTTTACTTCATTGCTAGGACTCATACTTGAGGATAACTTATAATTGACAAGACTTTTAATAAGTAATTCTTTTAAGAAAGTCAAACCTTCCTTTTTTTTCTATCTTGGTGAATTTGCATTCCTAAAATTTGTTTGTAGGTCCCATGTCCTTTTAATATTCTTTGCACAAAAACTTAAATGATGTTAATTTAACAATTATTTGCTAAAAAAGAAAGAATTAAGAAATAAAATTTACAAATTCCTATATAATTTAACCCCAAAATATACTCATAATTAGCAGTTATCAAACTTCCCCCAATTTAAAACTTTGCTTGTCCTCAAGCAAAAAGAAAAAGTTCATAGTTTACCAATCACAATTCATGAGATACCTGCATGCATTCAAAAAAGCTTCATTGGCCAATTCTCAAGTTCATAGTTGTCATAAGTTCATGAAAGGAGCAGAACAAGATGCACTTCAAATGAAATGGTTAGCAAAAATGATAGATCACAAGGAATAATCACCAAACTTCAGTCCTCACAAGGCTAGTGTTTCTATTAATCCTGTAAGTGCCTCGGTAAAAATGTTTCAATTATAACATCTGAATAGTAAAATTCCCAACTTTACACATCATCTCAGTCAATGCAATTATACATGCACAAAGAAATCATGATTTTTCTAGGATTCAAAGCTTAGAATCTAGGAGAGCATTCATTCACCCTAATTAACAACAAACCACAACTTATAAATTTTTACAACTCCAACCTTATTACTTTGCTACTCTTTTCAGCACAACTATTCTCTTTGATGATGGTTTACCCCAACTTTTATTCTTTAATTTTTTTTTTTTTGCAAATGTAACTAAACATTCATGTTGAGCTAGAGTAATACTATATTTTATAACTCAATTTAACTTGTGTTGTTTATTCATTTTCCTGCAATAAAAAATCACCCAAAAATATTCCCCCAAATTTGGGACAAATTTGTCTGGATCCATGAGTACTCTCCTACAACTTAAGAAAAGGTAGTTAGAAAATATCACATTTTGGGCTTGGGTTCCAATAACAAAAATTTTACATTAGGCTCAAAAAGGGTGCAAGGGATGCATTCATTCACATGATGACTTTTTGGCTAAGTAGCTGAATAATAACAAACAAGGCCTTGATAATCTCCACATCATACATACATTTCAAGCAATTCAAGAATCATGCAAAATCAGAAAATTAAAACCAGTTGTTCTTTCACAATTTAAAGTTCACACAACTTACCGATTTTCATTGAAGTATAAAGGTTCTCATTTTATGTTTTTCTATCAGAAATACTAACCTTTTCACTCTTGTACTATTAGTTCACACTCCATCACTTACATTTGTTGGAACAAGTGACCTCAGAATAATTAAGAAGGGGGATGGGGGTTGAATTAATTATGAATGTGTCTTGACTAATTAAAATTTATCCTTCTTAATGTTACTAGATTCAATTAGGCTTTACTACTAAGTTATGAGAAAGTAAAGAACAAAAACAATAACTTAGACAAAAGTAAAGCAGAAATAAAAAGTGCACAATGGAAAAGTAAAGAGCGTAGGGAAGAAGAAAGCAAACACAAGTTTTATACTGGTTCAGCAACGATCCGTGCCTACATCTAGTCCCCAATCAACCCACGGTTCTTGAGATTTCCAATAACCTTGTAAAAATCCTTTACAAGCAAAGAGCCACAAAGGATGTACCCTCCCTTGTTCTCTTTGAACAACCAAGTAAATGTACCCTCTACTTGAAGCGAACCACAAAGGATGTACCCTCCCTTGTATTCACTATTACTACCAAGAAGTTACCCGCTTCTTACACAGAATTCTCAGACGATTAGTTCTTTGAATTCAGTGTTTGGGCAAAGAATTCTTAGATGGTTAGTTCTTTGAATTCTTTTGGCAAGAGGGAGAAGAAAAGAAAAAGAAGAGAAAAACAGAAGGATAGCACAATTTTTGTTTTTGCAAAATTTTCCTTTCTTCAAGGAAAGATTGAACAAAAACTTAGAATGGATTTGGCAAAGGTTTTGCAAGAGAAAGTAATGGAAAGTTCTATGTAATCAGATGTGTTTTTCTTTGTGTTATTATATATAAAATGCGTGCCAAGGTCTTATATTTATAGAACCTTGATACCTTTTGAGAAAACCATGTTAAGAGTTATAACTCTTAACATTTTCTTCAAAAACATTCACTGGTAATTGATTACCATAATGGTGTAATCGATTACACAATGTATTTTATGAAAAGTTGTGACTCTTGATAATTGGATTTGAATTCCAACGTTCAGATTCACTTGTAATCGATTACTAATATAGAGTAATCGATTACACTATTTGAAAATAATTTTGGAGCGTTGCAAAGCACTGAAACTAGTTTGAAAACCATCCTGGTCACTGGTAATCAATTACTACCAAATGGTAATCGATTACCAGAGAGTAAAAACTCTGGTAACTTAGAATATTTCAGAAAATCCTTTTTCAAACAAAAAGTGTGCTATTTGATGTTTTTTGAAAAATACTTTTTACTACCTACTTTGACTTGGCTTAATGCTTCTTGATTTCTTCATTTGATTCTTAAATCTTTGAGTGGAATCTTGAATGCTTGATTCTTTAATCTTGAAACAACTCTTTGAGCTTTGGCATCACCAAAACATCTTGGTGAATAATCATGGTAGCTTTGCTTCCACAACATTGATGCCTGCTTGCACGAGAATCAACAATTCACAAAAATATCCATTAGTACGCAGTACATCTTACTTATGCAATTGATTCACTCTAAATGTGTTGCAACCAATCAATAAGTACCTACTTAAAAAATTATTAAATGAAAATAAAATAAATTGAAACTATTAAATGACTGAATTTAACTACTGAAATTAAAATTAAAATAAAATAAACTAACAGAAAATAAGTTAAAACTAAAAATAAAGAAAAATCCTGATCAAAATGGACCTCAATTTTGTGGTGGCCCTGGATCCCAAGCTTCCTATGCAGCAGTAATGTCCACAATGTAATCATCATCAACTCTATTGTTACCCACGCCAGACATGTCACCCCCTACAGAAGAGGGGTTGGACTCTTGGCCAGGTAACCTACTGTAGAAAAGCCTCTGGCGTCATCAGTGGAGGCTCCATAGAAAGGTGAATGGATAGTTAGTGCATGTTTTGGATAATGAGGTGATGGAGGCTCTGCATCATCTAGACTAGATTCTCTTGTTGGGAGGAGGAGGAAAATGGTTTGTCGACTATAGAAGAGGTGGTTGGAGAAGAGATTACCGAAGGTGGAGCTGGTGGAGCGTTTGGAGTGGTTCAAGCTTTAACTCCCCTTGGCCCCGGGAGGACAATGGAAGGGGCTACTGGATTCACAACTGGCTTGACTTCATCTTCTTCTAGAAACACAGACTTTAGGTGCCGCCCAGCAAGGTCAGCTTCTTGCTCAATTGCCTCCACCTTAAAGTAGTTCTTGTTATAACTGTGATGCTTTATTGCCTCAAACAAGTTGAAGGTGGCTTTCTGGTCCTCCACACTCATCTCCAAGTTACCATTCCCCATGTCCATAACACATTTTGTAGTAAGCATGAATGGATGGCCCAATATTAGAGGAATATCATAATTCTCTTCTATATTCATTATCACAAAGTCCATCAGAAAAGTGAATTGGCGAACCTTGACAATGATGTCTTCAATTACACCATATGGTCTGGTGATTGAACGGTCTGCTAGCTGAAGCATCATTCTGTTGGGAGCAATCTTCAAATTCTCAATCCTCTGGCACATAGATAGGGGCATTAGATTGATGTTTGCCCTCAAATCAAGGCAAGCTTTACCCATCGACATCTCCCCAATAGAATTGATGGAACAAGTGGCCTCAGAATAATTAAGAAGGGGGTGTGGAATTAATTATGAACGTGTTTTGACTAATTAAAAATTTATCCTTCTTAATGTTACTAGATTCAATTAGGATTTACTACTAAGTTATGAGAAAGTAAAGAACAGAAACAATAACTTAGACAAAAGTAAAGTGGAAATAAAAGGTGCACAACGGAAAACTAAAGAGCGTAGGGAAGAAAAAAGTAAACACAAGTTTTATACTGGTTCGGCAACGACTCGTGCCTACATCCAGTCTCCAAGCAACCTGCGGTTCTTGAGATTTCCAATAACCTTATAAAAATCCTTTACAAGCAAAGAGCCACAAAGGATGTACCCTCTCTTGTTTTCTTTGAACAACTAAGTAGATGTACCCTCTACTTGAAGCGAACCACAAAGGATGTACCCTTCCTTGTGTTCACTATTACAACCAAGAAGTTACCCGCTTCTTACACAAAATTCTCAGATGGTTAGTTCTTTGAATTCAGTGTTTGGACAAAGAATTCTCAGACGGTTAGTTCTTTGAATTCTTTTGGCAAGAGTGAGAAGGAAAGAAGAATAAGAAAATAGAATAAGCACAAGTTTTTGCCCAATGAACTTTTCTTGACAAAGCAAGTATTGAACAAAAACTCTTAGAAAGATGTTGAGAGTAATTGAATGACATCCTTTTAAATTCATGCCATGGTCACATATTTATAGCCATTTGATGGCTCAAGTTAAAAGTGTGTGACTCTTGGCAATTTCTTCAAAACTGGTCACTTTAAAAGTTGTGACTTCTTTTGAAAATCTAGTCACTTTAAAAATTGTAACCTTTGGCAATTTATTTTTCAAAATCAGTCACGGGTAATCGATTACCATTGTAGTGTAATCGATTACACATCAACAGATGTGATTTTTCATGTTTAAATTTGAAAACCAACGTTTAGAAACACTGGTAATCGATTACACAAGTTTGAAAATGTTTTATCACAAGTTGTGACTTGAAATTTCAAATCCAACGTTTAAAAACATTGACAATCGATTACATGCCCATAGTAATCGATTACTACTTTGTAAAATAGTTATAAAACTGTTTGGGCTTCTGGTAATCGATTACTGCCTTCTGGTAATCGATTACCAAAGAGTAAAAACTCTGGTAAAAGATTTTTCTTTGAAAAATTCTTTTAGACAAATTGTGCTATTCAATCTTTTCTTTTGAAAAAGTCTTTTTATACTTATCTTGATGTTTTTCTTAAATTTCTTGCATATCTTGAGTCTTCTCTTGAATCTTAATTGAACGACTCTTTGATTCTTGAAACTTGTTTGACACTTGATTCTTGACTTGAGTTTTTGGCATCATCAAAATAAACTTGGAAAGCTTTGTTTCCACAAGAACATGGGATGGTTACACTCCCTGGATCTTTGAACTTTTGTGGTAGAATTCTTTGGGTCACAACATCGCAGTTACCTTTCACCACGACGCTCTCATTGTTGATGTATTTACCTTTCTTTGTGAGCAGGTCCATTAGAAATTTTTTATACATAGGCATTTGCTGCAAGGCCTCTCCGAAGAGTATGGTGATTTCCAACTTCTTGAATATGTCGAGGAAGCGGGCAAAGTAGCACTCCCTCTCCTTCTTTGATGGCACCAAAGGATAAGGGATGTTCTTCACTAGGGCTATAGGTATCTCCCTCTTAGTCTCCCTTGCCAACTGACTCTTGGTCTTAACGGGTAAGACCTTTTCACCCCTCTTATTGTTCTTTTCTTTCTCTTTATCACCTTCTTCTATCTTTTTATTCTCTCCTTCCTCAGTGCTCACATCCTTCATTGCTCCCTTGTCTCTCTTTTCTTTCTCAACATTCTTCCTCATTTGGCTTTTAGTAAAAATTACCTTGCACTCCTCCTTAGGATTCTTCTCCGTGTTGGCCATAAAACTGCCCATAGACGTTTCAGCCAACTGCTTAGTTAATTAGCCCACTTGTACCTCTAGATTCCTGATGGCAGACTTAGTGCTCTTGTGATTCGATAGAGAAACATGTATAAACTGAGTCAAACTATCCTCCAGCTTGGTGGTCCTCTCATATAGATTAAGCCCTTGATTGGGAGGCCGAATAGATGGACCACCTTGATCTTTGTTGAAGTTATTCCTAGGATGGGATCTCTAACCTTGACCTTGATTTTGAGAGAAATTTCCCCCTTGATGGTATCCTGGAGGCCCTTCTTGATGGAACCCTTGACGGTGTGGATTGGTCATATAGTTGACCTCTTTAGATGAATTATCTTGAGCCATGCACATGCATGACTCATGGGCCCCACCACAAATGTTGCATCCCCCAATTTGCATGGTTGAAGAATGATCAGGTTGCATTGCATGCAACTGTTGAAGAAGCTTGCTCCATGTCTCTGTGAGGGTCTCTAGTTGCTTGGCTATGAGCTTGTTTTGGTCTAGTAGTATGTCTTTTGTTAAACAAGTGGCCTCAATAACTTAAGAAGGGGGTGAATTAAGTTTAAAAAATTTCCCCTAATCAAATTTTAACTCTCTTGAATTAGAATATGCACATTAATATAAATTAAGTAAAGAATGATTCAAATAAAACTTCTTCAAAGCAAAAATAACATGCAATAAATTAAAGAAGTTTGAGGGAAGAGAGAATGCAAACTCAATTTTTATACTAGTTTGGCCATGCCCAGTGCTTACGTCCAGTCCCCAAGCAACCCGCTTGAGATTTCCACTATCTTGTACAATCCTTTTACAAAGTCTGAACCACATAGGGACACCCTTCCCTTGTGTTCAGAAATCTTTACAACTTGAGAGACTCACAGTCTCTTGAACAACAATCATTTACTTTTGAGTAAGAAGATTATTTCTCACTTGAAGAGAAGAATATTACAAGATGAAGATCTTATAAGAATCCTTATAGATTTTGCAAGTGTTTGCTCAAGGCTTTCTTTTGAGAGGATAGGACAATTATTGTTCTGTAAAACTTTGAGGAAATTTGAACCCAAGTCACCTATTTATAGGCCTTTGGTGACCTTTCAAAATCTTCTGAACAGTTTCAACTCTTAGCAGTTATTTTTAAAATTTCATCACTGATAATCGATTACAAATATGTGGTAATCAATTACATAGTTAGTTTTGAAGAGTTATGACTCTTCAGATTTGAAATTCAAAATTTTCGTGTCTGGTAATTGATTACATAACTATTGTAATCGATTACAGGCTTTTAAAATTCAAATTCAAAATTTCTAAAAGCTGCTAAAAACAATTTTATCTTCTGGTAATCGATTACACCTTCTATGTAATCAAAAACAAAGTTTTCACTTTAAACCTTTGTAAAATGTTTTGAGGAGTTAACCCAAGGCCAAACCTGTGCAACCTCATTTAAGGAATTATTTTAACACAATATGGACTAATTGTTCATCATTTCTCTTGAATTCTTGTGATCTTGACTTTGATCAAACTTGAATAGCTTTTATCTTTGGCATCATTAAAACTTCATATAACTTATGCTTATATAATCTTTCCCTTTTTGATGATGACAATAATCTGAAAACAAGATAAACGATACAATTTGTAATGTGTTCTCTCAACCTTACTCCCCCTTAGGATTGGATTTTATGGCCTAGTTTTTAGATAAATTCTACCCTTAGGTTCTCTCCCCCTTTGGCAACATCAAAAAGCCAAAAACGATCGGAGAAAAGAACAAGGACATTCAATAACCTAATCAAACACAACATAGGGCAAGCAAATTTAAGTCACTCAAATTCTAAATAACCAAGCCAAGTCAAAAGCCAATCAAGGGTTAAATATCCAAACAAAAGAAACCCATAAACTAAATATCCAAGGCACATAGCAAACAAAAAATAGAATATCCAAAAATAACCAAAGTACTAAGTAGCTAAAGCCAAAATACAAGGGTACAAATAACCATAAAACAAATGACATAAAACATGAGAAACATAACTAAGAATCTACAGGTGGATCAAAGCAACGCCTAATGAAACTCATATCATCTTCAAGTCGAGTGATACGAGTATCCATCGCATCAATGCGCTCACCAACAAACGCTCGAAGATCACGAAGCTCGGCGAGGACTTCAGTCAACAAAGAAGAGGAAGCATCCCGTTGTGGTGGTGGAGATGGCGTACGCTCGTCGGGAATAGGGAGTGGCATATCTTGCTTGCAGACCCACTGACCATCCATGTCTTTCCGGTAACCAAAAGATGTAACAACACCGACACCAATATAAAAGGAACGTTTGACTTTAAAAAAAGGTTCATCATCCAAGGGAACATGGAAATGCTGAAGAAAGAGGGTAACAAGATGGGGATATGGTAGAGGTGCATTGGTCCATAATGCCTTATGCATCTGGTACCTAACAAGATGGGCCTAGTCGATCTGACGACCAGTTTGAAGGGCTCATAATAGGATCAAATCCTCCTCAGAGGCTTGGGAAAGGTTAGTGGACCTAGGAAGCAAAATGCGACAAATAATACAGTACATGATGCGATAGTCAAAAGTAAATGACCCAGCAAGCAATTTGCCGGACATGTCAGCATGGTCATTGCAGACCATTTTTTGAGCATCATGACTTGAATAATCATGTTTCCAATCATCAACAAGAGTGCCCTCAAAAGGAACACCTTGACTGGGCAGTTTAGTCAATGAATAAAATAAGGACTGATCAACAATGATAGGAATTTTGTGCACCTCAAAATAAAGAACACCATCCTGAATTTTCAAATTGTTATAGAAGACTCTAACTAATTCAGGAAAATAAGGCAATTTGAGAGACATGAATTCAACCAATTTAGAGTTTTGAAACACTTGGAAATAATCAAATGTTTCACCATCAAAGAATTCAAGGTCTAGGTACTTAGGATCAAGAATAATGCGATTACAAAATTGAGAGTGGTACCTCTGACGCTGATCAATGGAGGAAAATAAGGTGGATGACCGGGGAGATGAAAGAGAATGAGGAATTGGTGTTGGTGGGTCTCCGGAGGTTCCGTGGCAATGGTGGCCTGCAGCAGTGGTGGTGGAAGAGGATTCCTTTCATTTCTTAGACGATTCTACCATTTGAGATTGTTTCAACTGATTTTAATCGGTGGGCTTTGTAGAGGATTGAAAAAGATGAAGATTAGGCTTTGTTTGAAGTAATTTGGTTAAGAAACGAAGAAGATATGATGATTTGAAGTTTGAGAAAGCTTGGGCACCATCACAAAGATGGGAGGAATGAGGGTTCTGCCAAAAAGAGGTATATATAGTCAGGCATGATCTGTAATCAATTACAACCTCTTGTAATCGATTACAGGCATATCTTGTAACTACCAAGGCTTGCTGGTAAAATATTACAGGCTTGTGTAATCGATTACAGCCTGTTGTTCCATGGTAATCGATTACCTCCCTAAAGCAAGGCTTTTTCTATAGAATCAAACTATGACTAAGTTAGAAAACCTACACATTCATTGTAACTAATGTCAATCACAATCAAAGATCAAAAGTAAGCATTATAAATTTCTTAGCTACAAACATCAATCACAAACAAAGACAATCAATAAAAAATCATTAAGCTACTAACAACAATTAACATGACTATCAAACACAAACAAAAACCAATCAAAGACAATCATGCATACTACAAACAACAACACAAACAAAGACAATTAGTAAACTACAAACAACAATTAATTATTAGAAACAAACTTAATCATAAAGAAAAAAGATTATATTCAATCTAGTTTCCTATTTATCTAAATCATTGATATCTAAAAGTCCTAATTCTCTCCTAATAGCAAAAAAGGTTTCTTTAGGGAAAGATTTTGTAAATATATCAGCTAACTGATTCTTTGTATCAACAAATTCTAGTACACAATCTTTCTTTTGAACATTATCTCTCAAGAAATGGTGTTTTATCTCTATATGTTTGGTTCTTGAGTGCTGAATAGGATTCTTAAATAGATATATAGCACTCGTGTTATCACATCTTATGGGAATATGATCAAGAAATATTCCATAATCAAAAAGTTGTTGTTTCATCCAAAGAATCTGGGCAGAACAATTGCCAGCAGAGATGTATTCCACCTTAGTAGTGAATAAAGCAACATTATTCTGTTTCTTACTATGCCAAGAAACTAGAGCAGATCCAATGAAATGACAAGTTCCACTAGTGCTCTTTCTATCAGTTTTAGAACCGACAAAATCAAAATCAGAGTATCCTATTAAATTGCAAGTGGAATTTTTAGGATACCATAATCTTATATTAATAATGCCTAATAGATATCTCATAATTCTCTTAACTGCACTAAGATGTGATTCTTTGGGATTTGCTTGAAATCTAGCACACATACAAACACTAAACATGATATCAGGTCTGTAGCAGATAAATAAAGAAGAGATCCGATTATACCGCGATATTTCTTAATGTCTATTGATTGACCGGTTTCATCTTTATCCAAATAGCAAGTAGTACTCATTGGAGTAGCCATATGTTTAGCATTTTCCATCCCAAATCCGTGAATCAAATCTTTGCAATATTTTGGTTGATTGACAAATATTCCATTCTTGGTTTGCTTGATTTGCAACCCAAGAAAGAAATGTAACTCACCCATCATTGACATTTCAAATTCACTTTGCATGCCTTGAGAGAATTCTTTGCATAGAGAATCATTAGTGGATCCAAAGATAATATCATCAACATAGATTTGTACTAATAATATATCATTCAACTTTCTTTTAATAAAAAAATTAGTATTAACTTTACCTCTAGAAAATTCCTTTTCTAAAAGGAACTTACTCAGACGTTCATACCAAGCCCTAGGGGCTTGTTTTAAACCATATAAAGCCTTTTTCAATTAAAAAACATGATTAGGCTTATCTGAGTTTTCAAAACCAGGGGGTTAATCTACATATACTTCCTCTTGGATAAAGACATTCAAAAAGACACTCTTCACATCCATTTGATAAAGTTTAAAATCCATTATGGACGCAAAGGCTAATAACATTCTAATGGCTTCTAATTTGGCAACTGGAGCATATGTTTCCTCATAATCTATCCTTTCTTCCTGGTTGTATCCTTTGGCTACTAACCTAGCCTTATTTCTAATGACTGCCATTTTCATCTAATTTGTTTCTAAATATCCATTTTGTTCCAATAACTAGGTAATTATCAGGCTTCTCAACTAATTCCCAAACATTATTTCTTTCAAATTGATTCAACTCTTCTTGCATAGCTATTATCCAATGTTCATTAATTATGGCTTCTTTCAAATTTTTAGGTTCAATCATAGAAACAAAAGTCATATTATTGCAAATATCTTTGAGAGAGTGTCTAGTGGTTATCCCTTTTGATATATCACCAATAATGTTGTCAAGAGGATGGTATCTAGAAGTTCTCCACTCTCTTGGAAGATCAGCATTTGTTTTTATTTCATCAATGTGAAGATCTTCATCATTTCCTTCTTTTTTGCCTTTGTGATCTTCACCATGAATATGCTTTTCTTCTAAAGATTCTGAAATATCATCTAGTATATCTTTTCTTGGCAAAATTGTATTAGTTTCATCAAAAGCAACATGAATGGATTCTTCAATAATCATGGTTCTTTTGTTATAAATTCTAAATGCTTTACTGTGCAATGAATAGCCAACAAAAATACCTTCATCGGATTTAGCATCAAACTTTCCTAAATTGTCTTTGTCGTTGTTTAGCACAAAACATTTACATTCGAACACATGAAGATGTGAAATGTTAGGTTTTCTTCCATTATATAATTCATATGGAGTTTTCTTCAAGATGGGTCTAATTAAAGCTCTATTCATCATGCAACATGCAGTATTTACAACTTCAACCCAAAAATATTTTGGAAGAAATATATCATTTAGCAAAGTTCTGGCAATCTCTTCTAAGGATCTATTTTTCCTCTCAACAACTCCATTTTGTTAAGGGGTTCTAGGTGTAGAAAAATTATGTTCAATGCCATGTTCATCACAAAATGATTTAAAATCTTTATTTACAAATTCTCCTCCATGATCACTCCTAATAGATGCAATTTTGAGATTTTTCTTATTTTGAATAATTCTAGCAAGTTTCTTGAAAGTGTGAAAAACATCTCTTTTATGAGTGAGAAATAATGTTCATGTATATCTAGAGTAATCATCAACAATAACAAGAGCATAATAGTTTTCTCCAGAACTAATAGTTCTAGAGGGACCAAAGAGATCCATATGCAAAAGTTGTAAGGGTTGAGTTGTAAATACAATATTCTTTGATTTGAAATAAACCCTTACTTGTTTTCCTTTTTGACAGACTTCACACAATCTATCTTTTTCAAACTTAAGTTTCGGTAAACCAATAACTAAATCTTTAGAAATTAGTTTACTTAAATGTTTCATGTTTATATGAGCAATTCTTCTATGCTACAACCAAGGGTCATCATCTTTACTAAGAAAACATTGATCATGATTTTGTTGTTTTATCTAAATTTATCATGTAAACATTATTTGTTCTGTAGCCTATATGCTTTATATTTCTATCATGTTTGTTTTCAATAAAACAGTGATGAGAATCAAATGATATTAGATAGCCTTTATCACATAATTGACTAACACTAAGCAAACTATGCTTAAGACCATCAACAAGTAGAACATTTTCAATGGAGGTAGATGAATTTGTACCTATTTTTCTGACTCCAAGAATTCTACCTTTATTTTTGTCGCCATAAGTCACATGTCCGCTTTTCTTGGGAGAGATATGAGTGAACTTTGATGCATCTCCCTTCATGTGTTTAGAGCATCCGTTATCTATGTATCAACTCTTCTTCAAGGAAACCTATATGATCATATTTGTGACTTAGGTACCCAAACTTTCTTGGGTTCTTGTGTGTTAGTTTTAATAAAAGATCCTTTTGGGACCCATATCATTTTAATATTATTGCTATTTTTCTTAAAATAACATGTAGATGAACCATGTACTTTCTTTCCACAATAAAAAAAAGTTAAGAAAGGAGAACTATATTTTTGTGTGGATGCAAAGAAATTTTTATAAAATTTTTGTTGTTTATCAGGTTTATATCTGAATTCTGCCTTATCAAAGACACATCTTTGCTTTCCTAATATAAAATCTAAGTTACTTTTGCCAATAGAAAATTTTGCAAGAGAATTTTTCAAATCCTTGATTTCTTCTATATACTTGTTACAACAATTACAAGAGATAGATGCTTCTATATTATCATGCATTTTTTTTATGGTAGAAGAATGATTTGTGTCATTTGATCTTAAAGTTATAACTTCAGTCTTAAGATTTTCTAATTCTTCATTTAACTTTAAAACTTCTTTTTTTAAATTTGAAATAGTTTTCTTAAAAGATAAATCTAGTTTTGCAAGTTTGATTGATTCTTTATGTAAATTAGTAAATGCATCTTGTAATTCATCAAGTGAAATAGATAAGTTGTTGTCAGAAGATGTTACCTCTTCATCGCTTTCATAATTCTTGGCCATTAGACTCAGGTTTACAACTTCATTTTTTGAATCTTCAGATGAGTCCATATCGTTGTCATCCCAAGTAATGTAGGCCTTCCTGGTTTTCTTGTCATTAAAAGTTTTCTTTTCCGATCTCTCTATTTTTTTCTTGAAAATTGGGCAATCAACCCTCATATGTCCTGGTTGATTGCATTCATAACATTTTGGAATAGAGGATGGATCTTCTGCCCTTTTCTTTGATTTGAAATATGATCTTCTTTGATTTCCTCAGTTTTTTAGAAATTTGTTGAATCTTTTTACAAAAAGACTAAGATCATCATCATCGTCTATTTCATTTGAATCCTCTTTATCACTTCCTTCTTGGATTGATGATGAAGCTTTAAGAGCAATTCCTTTCTTTTTCTTATCCTTCTCTTCATGCTGATTCAATCTCATTAATTCCATTTCATGTTCTTGTAACTTTCCAAACCAAGTAGCAAGAAACATATTAGAAAGATCCTTTGATTCAGTAATGGTCGTTACCTTTGGTTGTCATTCCCTGCTTAAACATCTCAAAAATTTATTAATAAGATCTTCATTTGGAAATATCTTTCCTAAGGATGCAAGATGATTTACTATGTGTGTGAATCTCTTTTGCATGTCCTGTATAGTTTCATTAGGATTCATTCTAAATAATTCATATTCATGAGTTATGGTATTTATTCTAGACCTTTTCACATCTGTTGTTCCTTCATGGGTTACTTGTAAGGTATCCCACGTATCTTTTGCACTTTTGCAATCTGACACCCTAAAGTATTCATCCATTCCTAATGCAGATGTAATTATATTTTTGGCTTTTAGATTATATTGTACTAACTTCTTTTCCTCCCCATCCCATTGATCCCTAGGTTTTTCTATGATTGTATTTCCTACCACCATAGTAGGGATGTAAGGTCCAATTTCTATGACATCCCAGATATTTAAATCTATAGCCTCTATGAAAATTTGCATGCGGGTTTTTCAATAATGATAACCCACACCATTGAAAATAAGAGGCCTATTTATAAAGTTCCTTTCGGGAAATAAATAGTTTGATGAGGCCATATTCTTGAAGTTTTTAAACCTTGTACATGAATTAAGCTCTGATACCACTTGCTAAACAAATGGCCTCAATAACTTAAGAGATGGGTGAATTAAGTTTAAAAAAACTTCCCCTAATCAAATTTTAATTCTCTCTTGAATTAGAATATGCACACTTAATATAAATTAAGTAAAGAATGATTCAAATAAAACTTTTTCAAAGCAAAAATAACATGCAATAAATTAAAGAAGTTTGAGAGAAGAGAGAATGCAAACTCATTTTTTATACTGGTTCAGCCACGCCCTGTGCCTACGTCTAGTCCCCAAGCAACCCGCTTGGGATTTTCACTATCTTGTATAATCTTTTTACAAAGTTTGAACCACGCAGGGACACCCTTCCCTTGTGTTCAGAAATCTTTACAACTTAAGAAACTCACAATCTCTTGAACAATAATTGTTTGCTTTTGAGTAAGAAGATTATTTCTCTCTTGATGAGAAGAATATTACAAGATGAAGATCTTATAAGAATCCTTATAGATTTTGCAAGTGTTTGGCCAAGGCTTTCTTTTGAGAGGATAGGACAATTATTCTGTAAAACTCTGAGGAAATTTGAACAAAAGCCACCTATTTATAGGCCTTTGGTGGCCTTTCAAAATCTTGTGAATAGTTGTGACTCTTGGGAGTTATTTTTAAAATTTTCTCACTGGTAATCAATTACAAATATGTGGTAATCGATTACACAATTAGTTTTGAAGAGTTATGATTCTTCATATTTAAAATTCAAAATTTTTGTGTCTGGTAATCGATTACACAAATGTTGTAATCGATTATAGGCTTTTAAAATTCAAAATTTCTAAAAACGGTTAAAAACAGTTTTATCTTTTGGTAATTGATTACATCTTCTATGTAATGGATTACACAGTTTAAAATTCAAATTCAAATATTTATAAACTATTTTAAAACTCATTTAGCTTCTGGTAATCGATTACCAGAGAGAAAAACATTTATTTCAAAAACAAAGTTTTCACTTTAAACCTTTGTAAAATGTTTTGAGGAGTTAACCTAAGGCCAAACCTGTGCAACCTCATTTAAAGAATTCTTTTAACAAACTATAGACTAATTGTTCATCCTTTCTCTTGAATTCTTGTGATCTTGACTTTGATCAAACTTGAATAGCTTTCATCTTTGATATCATCAAAACTTCATATAGCATATGCTTCTACATCTTGTGATGTGAGCTCAAGAAGAATCTTCTTTATAGGTGTGTAGGCTCTATCACAAAGGATGGCATGGTCACTGACTGTCATATTTTCAATCAACTTCATAACTTCATCAGGAGTCTTCAGTTTGATCTTCCCACCAGCTGAGACATCAAGTAACTACTTCTAATGGGGTCGCAAGTCATCAATGAAGATATTGAGTTGAACCAACTCAATGAACCCGTGGTGGGAGTCTTCCGGAGTAAACTATGGAAGCAGTCAAGAGCTTCACTAAGTGATTCATAAGGGAATTAGTGGAATGAAGAGATCTCCACCTTTCCCTCAGCGGTCTTGGACTCTTGAAAATATTTCCTCAAAAATTTCTCCACCACCTCTTCCCATGTCCGCAAGTTATTTCCTTTGAATGAATACAACCATCTTTTTGCTTCACCAGCCAAGGAGAAGGATAATAGGTTGAGGCGGACGACATCTTTAGGAACTCCAGCTATTTTCACTGTGTTGCAAGTCTCTATGTATGTAGAAAGGTAAGCATATGGATCTTCATTGGGTAGTCCATCAAAGAGATTTCCTTGAATCAATTGGATGAGAGAATATGGATAAGTGATGTTGGCAGCTTGAACTTCGGGCGGAGCCATGCTTGTGAAATACTAAGGTGTAGAGGTACTAGAGTAGTCCTCCAAGGTGATCCTATGTGGCTGATCTTCTGCCATGATGTGCTCATCAAAGTTGGGATGTGGAAAAGAAGAATATGATATAAAGGATGATGGTTCTTGATTCCCTTGTGGTTCTCTTTTTCTTACTGTATCAATGTTTCTTCTACACGTTGCTTCAATCTCTAGATCCAATGGAACAAGATTGTTTCCTCATATATAAGAAAGAAAAACACTATCGTGCACGTTATCACAGAAAAGTAAAAATTAAAAACTTAAGATCAAAATTAAGAGTGAAAAAGAAAATTTGAATATTAAATATTTTACTTATTTATTTTTTTGAAAAATTAATTAAAAATACAATTAGAGAAAAATCAATTGCTAAAAAAATAGAATATCCAAAATACCATGTACAAAGAACAAAGTCTCCGGCAACGACGCAAAAAACTTGTTGATGGATTGACAAGTGCATTAATTCATCCCAAGTAGTAAAGTTAAAATGGAAGTCCGAGTGTCGAATCCACATGGACTTTGTTTGTACTTAGGTAGATGAATATTGTATTATAAAAGAAGTTAAAGAAAATTGACTTGAAAAACTTGTGAGAAAAACATTAATTTAAATTGGCAGAAAATTAAATCAAACAAGAGAAGAAATTAAACAAGAATTTAAATTGATTAATTAAAGACAGAAAAATTAGAGAATCCAATAATATTGTAGAAGTAAATTCAGAAGATGAGAATGTTGGGAACTTAACCTTTTAGAGCTACTCTTTGATGTATTGTTAATGATTTTTTTTATATTAATAATTATTCTAATTTACACCTGCATCTATTAGTATACTCTAACTTTGATCCCTCGCATGAAATAACCTAATCTATCTATTTTTCTCTCAAATCCCTTTACAAAGCTAAAATAGTAAATTGCTGATGTGCCATCATTTTCTCCTATTTCTTAACCCTTTTTGCCCCATTTTAAATACTGATTAGTCTTAATTGTCAATTAATTAGACAGTTTTATTATTTGGGCCCATTCAGCTAATTTGATGTTTTTAATCTAATTTCAGGAATTAATGAAACATTGGGCTTGGGCTTGAATCTAGAATTGGGCTTGGACTTGAAGAGGGCAGACTAATTTATTCTATAAAATTAGATCTTATCTTATCTAGATATTATTTAGATTTGATCTCATCTAGATATTATTTCATCTAGATCTTATCTTATCTAGATTTGATTTTACTTATGGGCTTGAATTTAAAACATATTTGTAAGCTTTGGGGCTGAAAAAAAAACTATATAACAGCACCAAGGTTCTAGTTTAGAGGGCCCCCTCTCTCCCTCGCGGGAGACTCTCTCTCTCTTCTCTCTCTCTTCTATTTTTCGTTTTTAGTTTTAGTCTCTCTTCTCTTTCTCTTTTATTTTCGTTTTTTTACAATTCCAGTTCAGACTTTTAGTTTTATCAATAAAATTTCATTCTCTATTTGATTAATGGAAGGCTAAGTCCGCAGCGTTGTTTTCCCTTGAGGATCAAGCACAGTTCTCTATGGATCAAGCTGGCGAGGAAAGGAAGTTGCAACTTTTTCCTCTTCACTAACTACTTTGAATTTGTTGCTTTTAATTCATGCATGCTTAGTGCTTGATTAATTGTCTCTGCGCTTAATTTACGTTCATGCTTAATGATCGTTTATGAGTAATTGGTGTATGTGATGCTTAATCACATAATGAATGCCTTATGTTGAATTTCGCTTAGTAATTTAATTTAGGGTTGGATTAAGTGGTTAAACTGATAAAGGATAAACTCTCGTAACCTAGGATAAGAGACTTGCTTGTGAATCAAGGGGAAGCAACATGTTTTAATTCTGATATTTTCTAATTCACATATATTCGCTGTTTAATTTACAAAAGCAAACAACCCCCCCATCGTTACTGTTACTGTTATACATTTGGCTTGTCACTGCTCGTTGGGAAACGACCTAGGATCACTTCCTAGTTACTACATTTTAATGTTTATTTGATTCGGGTACGGCCTCGATCAATTGCATTAAGAATAAATATCTATAACAGACTAAACAAATATCGTCAATGAAGAGGACTCGCTCATTCGAAGAGTGTAGACTTTAGAATTTAAAATAATCATTTAAAAATATTTTTAATAAAAAATGAAGAAAATATTAAAAATAGAGGATTTAAAAAAAGGTAAATGTTTTACTTTCATTTCTTCTTTTTCTTTCTTTTTTCAAATCCTAAAATTCAAGAATAACACTAGCCAAAAAAAATTAATTTAAAAATAAATTTTAGGTTAGCAACTCAAATTTGAACCTCTTATTTTTATCTTTTAAATTTAAATAGCTTATAAGCTAAAAAATGTCTAACTATTTTAGACTAAGCTTGATTTAGTCTAAAATCACTAAAATTTCTTATTTCATTTTAACACCAAATTCTCTAAAAATTACTTAGAACTGGACATGTTGGGTTGACTAATTTCAATTGGCCATTGTAGATTCATTCCTAGGGGTTTAGTGCATGAAAAACTAATTTGTTTTGAGCTGGCATGACAAAATATAGCATTGAAAGTTGTGTATATATTAATTAAAAGCCACATTATTTATAGTTCTGATTTATAACTGTAAAAAGTTTCATAAAGTACGATCTTCCGAAGGGAATCACCTTTTCTTTTGGTCAAAATGGAAAATAATTGATGCAATAAGAGCTTACAAGGATACTAGCCATGAGGACCCACAATGTAGGTTTTATCACGAGATCATCACAATGAAAGTTAAGACATTCGTGGGTCCAGAGAAAATATCCATTAAAAAAAACAATGGAATCACTACACACATTCAACCCCATGAGGAATTAAAGGATGCTAAACTACACGCTCTCTCTCCGATTTGGAGAGGGCTACATTACATTTACTACCAGCAGTTACAACACACCAGAAAAGTAGGTATACCAAAGCAATATAAAAAAAAAAAATATTAAGAAAGAAGAAGGACCATTGGATGCCCTTGTGCACTCCAAATGGCTACTTTTCATAAAAAAAAGGGGGAAGGGGTAATAAAAAGAAGAGAAACTAATGTATACATAGCAAAGAGAGGGAAAAAAAGAGAAAGTTGGAAGCCCATGAAGCCTATTTTTGCGTTATGGGACGTGACCAACTTTAACTAGTTAAAATGTACTTATTAGTTACCCTCTTTGGGAAGAAGCCTTGGGTGTACTAGAGCTTGTACCAATTGCACCAAAGGTTGTGACTGACTAGGGGTAGAAATTTAGGCGAGAGGTGTAAGTGGCCTTTGGAACCCAATTGGTTGGAATAACATCTCTTGCAGAGAGGCTTCTCCCAGTGGAAGAGCTCAATTTCACTGAGAATGGTCCCCTTAAAGGTCCTCCAATAATGCACCAATTTGCACCCCAAAGGTGATTCATTTGTAGCCACTCAGTAGACCCTGCCTGGCAATAGCAAAATACAATAACAATGTTAAGACTTAAGAATAAAATAAAGTAACAAGCTTCTTTTTTAAATAAGTAAAATTTGCAAATAATACAAATTGGGGTTAACCCCAGCTATTTACTAGAGACTATATGTAGGGATTACAAGCATAGGCACTATTTAATAATCTGTTTGTAAACAGAAATCAAATCCATCACTTGTCCACTTGGTTGTTTAGTTTGTTTTGGTAATTTAGTTGCCAAATGTTCCTAAACTTTAAGTCCTTTCATACAGTGAGGGAGAAATGAGGAATGTTACTGTTTAACATTGGTCCCATATCACATGCTTTGAGATCTGAAAATACAGAAAAGCACTACCATAGCAAGTTGCCAATGGGCACCATAATGTATATCAGGAATAACTCGCTGATAATATATTTAATAGGAGAGAAGATAGTCTACCTTTGGAAGATAATCTATCTATCCTAAAGTGCCAATGATGATAGTGTTGAGGCACGTGTTCTAAGGAGACACGTCCCCAGAATTTGGAATTGTCATACTTGGGACAAAGGACTATAATAACTGACCATGCTAGTTCCTTCATTATCAGTAAAAAATGTGAATGACCATAATGCTTTATTTTACCGTTGGGCAGTTACT
The DNA here is from genome assembly GCF_000004515.6 of Glycine max. NCBI lineage: Eukaryota > Viridiplantae > Streptophyta > Magnoliopsida > Fabales > Fabaceae > Glycine > Glycine max. Next base: position 10,619,478 of record NC_038248.2, read on the forward strand.
TTCGGTCAAATCTGCAACACTTTTCAAGAAGCAGGGTCCCAGAGATGCAATTTATTATCATCCGTTGCACTTTATTAGTAAAATAAATCAAGTGTACATTCTAGATATTAAAATATACTATTAAGAATCTATCCACTTTCATATATTTCACATTACCACATTAGAGAATAGAGACCATTAGCTGTAACGGCATCTGATTCTCTGCGAGATCAGAAGTTAAAGATTCTTCTCTCGTGCAATTTTTTTTTCTATTCTCCTATTTCTTTACTCTTTGTTATTGTAACTTATTCATATAAATATAAATATGGGATCCTTGAGGAATATCAAGTGAAAACTATTAGTTATTGTAAAAAATAAAAATTGTACATCTAGATCATATACAAATAATCAAAATTAAAAGTTGTATGTATTTTTTTAAAAACTTTTATCATTCAAATATGATTTAATAGTTTAAATTTATAATTTTATTTTTAATAACAAGAAATCTAATGGGAATAAATATCAGAAGAAAGAAGCATACTTCTCGTATATGCATGGAGCCAATATCTCCCTCTGCGTCCTCAAATTCAACCAGAAGTGATAGCCAAAATGGGGTGGAGCCTTCGTTAACATGAAAGGCAATTTTTCTTCCTGGATATTTACAAGGTGTTCTGCAAAAGATACAATCACAGAGGACAAATTTCATTCAATAGAAAATTATAATATTTAAAATGTTCCTATCCTTTAATCCACAAAACAAATGGCCGGTACATCACTCGGGACTCAACAACAAGGGTACACACAGATGCAGATCATGTAGTACTCTGATATATAGAAACAAACAGGGAAACACAAACAGAAAGTAACCTTTTTCCTTTAAAGGGTAGCTGGGTTAATAATAATATTTTAAGCTGGAAAAAGAGTCAAAAAGCCAAATCTTCACACCAAATAAAAGAAGGGAAAAAAATGATACTAATATTAGTCAAAAAGTCAATGCTACATAACAAAGTCCCCCTCCAAAAAAAAGTAATATAATCAGCAGAACAATGTTCACAATTACAGTATATTACTATATGTAATAGCAGTAAATCACTTCAGCTATCTTAGACCTTTATTTATAATTTATGATTTTTCACGTACTAAACTTCACTCTCATCTTCACTTTTTTTTTAATAAATATTAATTTTAATCTATTATATTTTAATATTTTTTATTTTTATACATTAAATTTTAAAAATTTTATTTTACTTATTTATATTTTTGAAAATTACATTTTCATCTTTAATATTTTTTAAATTTTTATTTTAGTCTTTTCTTTTGATTTTCTCTTAACAAACGTAAGTGTTCTATTAATTTATAAAGTTTTAAATAATTAATTTAAAATAATGACGATTAAAAATTAAAACAAGACCTAAAATTATCCCCATAACGTCAAATTTGAAACCTTCTCATCATTGCTGGAATCCAACATTTTTAATTTATGTTAGTGATGGGTCGGAATGTGGCAATAAGGGGAGGTGATGGTATTGTTTGGTGGAAGGTTGCAAATCTAATTTGTTTGGTGATGATGGTTGTAGTGCTCGGAGGTTGCAGAAGATGAAGTACACCAAAAAAAATAGGTGGTTACATTTTAAAAAGATGATAGAGATTTTTAGTCATTATTATTTTAAATTAATTATTTAAAAATTTAAAATTAATGACATATCAACATTTGCTAACCGTAATAAGAAGAAATAATCAAAATAAAATTTTCAAAAGCATAAAGGATTAAAAGTAAAACTTTTAAAAACATAAAATATCAAAATAAAATTTTTAAACACATAAAAGATTAAAATAAATCTTGAAAAACGTAAAGAACCAAAATAAATTTTTTAAAATTTAATGTATCAAAATAAAATAACATTAAAACATAAACCAAAAGTGATATTTATTGTTTTTTTTCTTAATCATCCTGAAAAAAAATATTTTCCTCTCTCCTATAACATATAGACACTCAGACGTGAGGAAAAAAGCATTTTATAAAATAGATAATGCAACATAACAATTACTCCATAATGAAAAAAAAAATAACCACCCACTTGGGTATTCTTATTTTCCTAAAAAGGAAAGTAAAGACAACTTATCAACTATCAATCATTCTGTTACAGATTAAAAAAAAATGAAAAACTCACTGTAAAAATAGCAATGCTTTTTTTTTAAATTTTATTTTAAATGAAATCTTTTAACTCAGGATAACAACACTTAATAATAACTGTTTTTTTTTAACACAGGAGTCAGGATGTCCCCTATGGTAAACAAGTGACTAATCTTTTGAGAGATTAATCTCTCCTTATCACTATTTTTTATAGGTTTAAATATGTTTATATGTTTTTATTCATTTAAATTTGACTAATTATTTTTTTAAGTTCCTAAAAAGATCCTTTTTATTAATTTCTTAATTTTTTTGAAAAGTTACCTTTTAGTCTCTTTATTTCCTTATACTAATAATATCATAATTTGTGGTGATTCTTAGTCTCATAATTTTTTAATTTAATTTTTTTAAAATTTATTTACATTTATTAAAAATAACCAAAATATATAAAAAAATTGCTGCAATTAAACATCCATCATTTTATTTTTTTTCTTTAAAACCGTAAAATTATGTTAAAAAAAGACGATAAATTCATACAAGTCAAATATTTTAACAACTTAAAATCGTCATTTATTATTTTTTAAAAATTAAATTAAAAATATTTATTATAACATTTAAAATTATCACAAATTGTAAAACCATAAACATGAATAAAAAAAAACTAGTAGTTTTTAAAAAATTTGATAGACTAATAAAAAGAAATATTATTTTTGAAGAATTAAAAATAATAACTATCCAAATTTAAAGCTCTAAAAATATATTTAATTCATTTTACACACAAACCTAAAAATAAACTTTTAAGCACAGTTCAAACAGTAAAAAATTATCTACCAAACCATATTGGCAACACTGTAATCATGAAAGACATGGAGCAGTGGACTACATACCTGCGGTAAATGACGGGGATTTGACCACGGTCTCTGAGTGGACCGTTCTCGCCAGCAATAGCCATGCGGCCAAACGCGGCACCACTGAGATCGAAGTGTGTTTGGTCAGAGGGGCAACCGGGGCACTCGTCCGTAATTATCACTGTCACTGCTCTTCTCGAACATATGCTCTTGTCCAAACACTTCACCTTGTAGCACGCACCACACCCTTCCCCCTTCATGAACAGCAATGGCCCCAAAGCTCCCACCCGCGCCCTGAACGGCTTCACATCCACCATCGTACCATACCCACATGCCCCACCTTCACACACACACAACATAATCAAAATCTACATTTTTTAACTCATCTCAAACAAATTTTCTAATTCAATTCTTTTTACAATGAATCTATTTTCAACTTATGATTTCATAAGTATTATTCCAAATTCCAACTATTAGACCCAGTTTTATTGGAATTTTATCTACGTGAACCTTTCATGTGTATATTTATTACTTGAGTTTTTAAAGTGAAACTTCAACTTTTTATATAGAAGAATATCAAATAGGGAAAAAGAATTATCCGCTCATAATGAAAAATAATTTACATAATTATTTAATTACAACTTATAAAATTATTTAATTTTTATAATAATTATTTTAAAAATTATATTAACAATAATTTATAATCAAATAAAAATATAAAACTATTTTAAATTACCTTACGCACTGTACCTATGTGACAATTAATCTCAATTCAAATTTAGAGTACAAAAGAACACCACAAAAACTAGTCAAGTGTGTGTTAATGAGTGAAATGTCAAAAGAAGGAGAAATTGGTCTTAACCCATCTTTATGTGATTATTAAAATCTTAATTATATGTCGAAGACTAATTGAACAATTTCTCGAAAAACAATAAGAGATTTTGTGAAGGGAGATAGTAAGTTACCGGTACTGCCGTCTCCTTCGGGGTCGCCGTACCAGGTGGCGGTTCCGGGGTACCAATGTAGGTCGGGGCCACGGTGCTGAAGCTGTGCCTCCGCGGCGTACAACAGCACGAGTTTCAAGGCGAGGCTGAGGCACGTGAGGCTCAGTTTCGATGCGGCGGAGACACGGTGGAGCTGCATTGTGCTCGGAAGAGAAATGAGTTGCGCGCCGCCGCGGTTTGAGCAAAACGGTTGCGTTTTGGGCGTTGCCGACAATGGTGTGGCGGCAGAATGAGTGAGTGAGTGTGGGTCTAGTTTAGTTAGACCGTTAAAGGGGGGTTTTGGGTTTCTTATAGTGCAACAGGGCGTAAACGGTTTTACCTTGTGCTCCGTTGGTTTTGAGGTTATTTACGCAAGGGTGCCATTTGAGGGTCTTAGGGTGGCTCCCACCGGTAGTTAAGGCGTTAATTTCGCATGTGCGCGGGAAAGAAGGGAGAAGGGTGTATTCGTCATTTCATTTGGAAAGGAGGAAAAGTGCAAGCGCTGTTAAATACTTAAATATGTCTTTAAAAAAGAGATTTCCTTGTTGATAGCAGTTGTAGTAAAGAGTAAAATTGTTTTCAGTAAAAGATATAAAAAGAGTTTTTGCTGTTGATAACGTTCTCGCAGTTCTACTCAAGAGTAAAATTGTTTTTAGGAAAAGATACTTATAGACTTTATGAAAAATCCGTGTATGCTTTAGATATAAAATTACAAAATTATATTTTTTACGTAATTTAATAAATTTATTGTTCATAATATATTTAAACATATTTTATCATGATTTTAACTACAAAATTTTACATTTTCATAAAAAAAATTCACATTAAAAAAATTCACAATTTTTCTAACACAAGTTAAATCCCAAAATGATTATAAAAAAGTACCGCCGTAATTTATTTGTGTATTTCGTTAGTTGAATTAAATTTTGTCCATCAAAATTGTTCTTTTAAATTAAAATCTAAAAACTAATTTTATCGAAAAGAAATATGCATACGTGCTTTTATAAACTATGTTTCAAAGTTTTCTGCCCTAGTATGCTCTCTTTTGTCTCTTCTCCTTCATGAGTGCTCCAAGTGCTAGGTTTAGATGATCCTAATGATCTATCATATCTTGAATTTTAATGACTATAAAAATATAAATTATTGATAAACTAATGAATTGTTATTAAGTGAACAAAACCTATTTGTAAAAAAACTTACTTATTATTAAATCAACATTTATAAGTTATAGTAAGTATGCGTCCATTCTTAAGTGGAAAACAATTTTCTTAAGTTCTATTTAGCATCCAATGTGCTATTAAATCAATTGCGTTCACTTATTTGTGAAAACCAGTGTTTACACATTGAATTATTTTTACATGTGTCCACTAGACTTAAATCACTTATACACTTATTTTATATCCCCTTATGTCCAACAAGGAACTAAAGGACAATGTTAACTACAAACGGAAGTACACGTTCTTGTTTTTCAAATTTTAGCTTTGCTTCTCCTTATTTAAATTGTTAATATTTGAATTTAAGGAAATGACAAAATAAAAGGAATTTGTAAAATATTCCTCTCAAGGGTCACGTTCATCATGGAAGTGGAGCACAAGCAATTGTTTGTATCTTTATTCCTATCTTCGCCATTCAGAACATGCCACGTGGTATCATCTCCAGCTATGAGACAACAATCATATTAAGGCTCAACATTGATATTGTAAGGAATTCTTCACTGAAGTCTATAAAAGACATTTCTTGCTCAAGAAATGAAGTAAAAAAATTATCAAGTAAAAAGTGAGCATGAGTTCTTTGGAGCGAAACTCTACTAAAATAGTCAACAACACACTCAACATTTAATCTTTTCATTTAATTGTTTATCCACTCTTTGAGTGTTATTGAATCATTGTATTATTTCAAACTTTTATTTGTGAAAACAAAAAATGACTTAGTGTTAAACAATACTTTGGTGTTCTTAGATTTAGAAGGAGTCTAAGGGTGTACCAAAATAAAATATTTGTTTGTAATCAAAGTTCTGATTAGTGGAGCCCTTTATAGTTATGAAAAGGAGAATTGGACACAACTTTGTTTGAGTGAATCCATATAAACCAAGTGTTTCTGCTTCTTTCTTAAGCTATTTAATTAAGTATTCTTTTAAGCTTATCTTGACACACTTCCTTACCAAGTGTTTACCTGAAAAACATTGTGAAAATCATATTTTCTTTTTACTAGACGATCAAACTTTGTTTTCCATTAAAAGTCATTTTTCAACTCAATAGACAACACTATTTGCATCTATCCTTTTAAATTGGTGATAAAAGTCATTATTTTCAAAAAAACTTATTATCTTTGATTAACACACTATTCAATCCCCCTTCTAGTGTGATTGTTGATATTTCACCAAGCAATCCAAAGAAATCAGCAAAACCCTCATTGAAGGATAAGGATCCCAAACAAAAGTGTACGAAAAAAGTCAAGATGATAAATAGTTTTGATTAACCTAACCTTAATATCACCATTCCTTCTCCAATAAGGAAGACTTTTCCTCCTACAAGGACTTGGTTGCTGATTTGGACACTACTCAAGTGGTCCCGAAGGTAGACTATGTCATGATCCCAGTTGATATCATCAATGTTGTGACAGAGGAAGTTTGTCCCTACTCTTATTTGGAAGATCAGGGAACAAAGTCAAACAAGCCCTTCAACCCTTGCCCAACATTGATGTGTCTACTGAGCAATACGAACATTAGTGCAGTCAATGAAAACTTTCTCTAATCGACAAATTGATGGGTAAGAAAGTTAACTTAAAGTTCCTATCTATGATACTACAAAAGCTCAAGGGATGTATGGGCATCAGATATGGAAGTATATGCATTGGATTTCTCAATGCCCTAATACTCCTCCCCAAACTGATGGCGACACCACTTAACCAGGAGGACGATTAAGTGATGGCACCGCAAGGGGAAGATCCTTTAAACCTTAAACCTAATTTTGATGCAACAACTATGATGCTCATGACTGACGGGGTGGATCAACCATACCTGGCTAGTACTGAGAATAGTTCGTTTGGGATTTCAATGCTTGCCAAGAAGACTGCAAGATGTAAGCCCAATAGCGCCAAACAAAACAAATCGAGCCAAAGTGAGTCCAATACTAATAAACCTCATCAAGAAGGTAGGAAAAAGACCCACCAGAAAGATAAATGTGGGCCAAACAAGGGGAAAGGCTCTAAATTTTCCACTTTTCAAAAAGATATTCATGAATCTTCCTCCCCCATGGAAAAGGAATCCAACATGGTCACTAAAACCCTGACTACTCCAAATCATCCTTTTTCCAAGCTCGATACATGGCTTTTTCTTCCAGCCACCAACCTGCTTTTGGGATTGAGAGTTACCTTCATCCTAATGAATCTACATAATTTGATTTGATGATAAAAGAGACTATGGGTGAGCCCATGAGTTATGAGAACCAATTTACTATGTTTCTTCAGGTCAACCATGATAGAGGATCCTCTTTAATTGCAAGTGAGACGAACTTTGAAAGTAATGAAACAAAGGATTCCTACCATATGGGTAATGGATCCTGGCTCTATATCTTGAGACCCAGTTGGTCTCTTTTCCTTCTTCTATCCAGTTTATTCATGAAGTGCCTTATTTGGAATGTTTATGGTGTAGGGAAGAGAGCTTTTCCAATCTGATTAAAGACTTGCTCAAAATGTATCAGCTTGATTTCATTGCTATTTTGGAACCTTGTATTAGTGGGCCTAATGCTGATAAGGTCATCAACAAGATTGGTTTGGATGGGTGTTTTCGTGTTGATGCTAATGGCTTCTTAGGGGGCAATTGGTGTCTTTGGAGAACTTCTGGCACCAATATCTCTGTCATGGGATCCTTCCCTTATCATGTGCACCTCCATATTAACCCTAAATTGCATAAACCGTGGTTCCTAACTATTTTTTGTGTTATCCCCTAGTCAGGAAATCACATTGTTTTATGGGATGAACTTAGAAATATTAATTCTAATATGAATTCTCCTTGGTTGGTTGCAGGTGATTTTAATATCGTTCTATTCCAGCATGAGAAGCAAAGAAGTGGTCATATGAATATGGGGGATAAGCAAGCTTTTGATGGAGTGTCTTAGTGAATGTAACTTAAAAGATTTGGGGTTTAGTGGTCCTCCTTTCACTTGCCAATGGGTACTCTTTACGAATGTCTTGATAGAGTTATTGCCAACCTTTTTTAGTATCATCAATTTATGAACTCTAGAGTCATGAATCTTGTTTTCCCCTCTTTTGACCATTATGGGATTTGGCTGAGTGTTAATGATGATCTTAATAGAAGGTCTAAAAACTATTTCAAATTTATGGGTCCTTGGTTATATCACCTTGATTTTCCCTATCGAGTTCGTAATGTGTGGCACTTTTCCATGCCTTAGGATCAAAACATTGAAGCTCTAACTGTTACCCTGAAAATGTGGAACAATGATACTTTTGGAAACATTTTTCAGAAAAAGGAAAAGATTCTTGTGAGATTAGAAGAAGTCAACAAGGAGATATTCATTAATCCCAATAACAACGTGTTACAACTTCGCCAAAAACTGTGGATTAATTATACTAAGATTCTCAAGCATTAGGAAGCTTATCGGTTCTAACTGGTTAGAGTTAAGTGGTCGAACCATGGGGATAGAAACACAAGATCCTTCCATCAATCCTTTCTCAACAGACGCAAAAGGAACATAGTTGGTGGCCTTCTGAATTCTGATAATCAATAGGTCTATAATGATGATCAAGTTAAAAATATGGTGATAGGGCACTTTAAATCCCTCTTCTCTTCTAACCACTAAGACACTAGGTTGTTGCACTTTATTGCTTCATTCCCCTTCTTCCTCAAGATTACATTCAATTGCTTCAAATGGACTTGGCAAAAGATGAAGCTAGGACAACTTTGTTCTTTGTAGGAAATGATAAAAGCCCCCAACCTTGACAAATGCCATCTAACTTTCTTTAAATCCAATGGAATATTGTTGGAGACTCCATTTATGAGCTTATGAAGTTTGTTCAACAGAATCCCATTGTTATTAAGGATGTGAGCCAAACGTGCCTTACTCTTCTTCCTAAGTGTGAGGACCCATCGACCATCTCCCAATTTCGGCCTATATCTTTATGTCATGCTATTGATAAAATCATTACAAAAGCTATAGCCAATAGAATCAAGAAGATCTTCCCTACGATGGTTAGTTTGCTCCAAGCTAGTTTTATCCAGGGGCAAAATTCTGTTGATAATTCAATCATTCTCTTAGAGCTTACTAACTCTATAAATCATCCATATACTAAGAAAGGATTCATAGGGATGAAACTAGACCTGCAAAAAGCCTACACCAGGTTGGAGTGAGATTTTATTAGGGAAACCTTAATCATGGTTGGCCTACCTCCTTGGATGATGGATACTATTTCCTAATGTATGAGTTCCTCTTCTTTCTCAATTAATTGGAATGTGAACCATTCAGAGTACTTCTCTCCTACAAGAGGGCTAAGATAGGGGGACCCTTTGTCCCCCTACCTCTTTGTTTTATGCCTTGATAGACTCGCTTACCTTATCCAAGATTTTACAAATGAGGGCAAGTGGAAACCTTTTTTCTTTGGTAAGGCTAATGGCATTCCTATCTCCCACCTTTTTTTTGCCAACAACATCATCCTAGCAGTGGAGGAAACTTTTAAAGAGAATTCTAGATATCTTATGTTTGGCTTATGGGAAAAAAATTAATGATAAAAAATCCATAGTCATGTTCTCTCAAAATGTTTCCCGAGCATTGAGTACCCAACTTAGCTCTGATCTGAATATCCCTTTGACAAATTCTCTCGATTCCTACTTGGGGTTTCCTATTCTGAATCAAAGGAAATATGTTTGCCAGATTCAGAAATGTTGTTGACAAGCTTAAGAAGAAGCTTTCGAGCTAGAAGTCCAAGAATTTATCTATGGTAGGTAGGATTATCTCACCCAATCCTCCTTGATGAGCATTCCCTCCCGTATCACGCAGACAACTTCCTTCCTTATTCTATTAGTGGTGAGATCAAAAAGTTGTGTAGAGATTTCATTTCGGGAAGCTCCCATGATAGGCACAAAGTCCATCTTATTTCGTGGATACCATTTGTAAACCCAAGGAAAAAATTGTCTTGGTTTTAGGAATATCTACCTCCTCAATAAGTATTATGTTATGAAGTTGGCTTGGAACCTTATTGTTGATAAATATACCCTTTGGGTTCATATTCTTTGCACCAAGTACTCTTGTGGAGATATGACACTCCCTAAGGTTTGTAAGAAAAACATTTCCTCCTACATCTGGAAAGTTGTATCCCATGTTTGACCCGTTGTTGACAAAAATCTCAGATGGGTCATTAATGATGGGTCATTAATGATGGGCAAACCGTGAAATTTTGGATTGATAAATAGATTTCGGGCTTGCCCTATTTGGAAGAAATGAGTCCATACATTATTCCTCCTTTTTAGTGTAATCTCTTAGTGGTAGCCTATGCAAATAAGGAGGGTTGGAATTGGGAAGTCCTCAACCTACTACTTCCTTCTCACATTTGTGATAAGATAAAAGGCATCTCTCTCCCTAATTGTCAGTACGAGGACTTTTTTTTTTGGTGCAATTCAAATGATGACACCTTTTTCCGTAAATGGGCTTACTCGTACCTTTCTGATGATGATGCTTATTCAAATCCTATGACTCATGATTTTAACCATATTTGGGAATGGGTCCCAACACATCAAAGCATTCCTTTGGAAGTTGTCTCATCACATACTTCTTACAAATGTGAAGCGCAAGAAGAGGCATATGACCCACTCAGATACCTGTCCTAATTATCAAATGGCTCGAGTCTATTATTCATGTCCTTCGGGATTGAGTTTAATAATCTGTTTTGGCAAAAAGTTATAAAGCTTGATCATTGGGCCAAATTCACAAGTCTTAGGTAGGATGCTTGGTTGCATTTGAACCTCTTAATTGACCTGGTTTCGCCTTTGGGTAATGTTAGACTATTGGCAAGTGCACCAAATTATCACAAGTAGTAAAGTTAAAGTAGAAGTCTGAGTGTCGAGTCCACAGAAACTTTATTTGTACTTAGGTATGTGAATATTTAATTAGTAAATTAATTTAAAGAAATTGATTTGAAAAGGTTGTGAGAAAACAGTAAAATAAATTGGCAGAAAATTAAAATAAACAAGGAAAGAAATTAAACATGAATTTAAATTAATTAATTAAAAACAGAAAAGATGAGAAAAACCAATATTATAGAAGTTAAATTCAGAAGATGAGAAAGTTGGGGACTTAGCCTAAGAGAGCTACTCTTGATATAATATTAATGATTTTTCTCTAATTATGTTTATTCCAATTTTACACCTACACCTACTCATATACTCTAACGAAGATCACTCAAGTGAAGGAGCATAATTTATCTATCTTCTCTCCCAAATCCCTTTACAGAGATAAAATAGTTAAATTGCATTAAGAATAGATATGTATAACAGGCTAAATAAAATCAACTTATCCCTAGTGATGAAGTTATTTAGATACCCTTTTCCAATTCTCTTAAAAAATAACGCTTTCCAACGCTACCCAATTTATCATGCAAATGGGTGATCAAGCCATAAACAATAAAATTAAGCACAGGAAAGAATAATGCAAAAGTAATATTCATAGTAGATAGGAAGAAAAATTACATCAAGAGCAGTTGGCTACCAAGTTCCCAACAAAAGGGGGGTTTAGTCTCTTATTAACAAAGGAGGTCCTATAATTGCAAGAGGGGAATATTTAGAAAAATGGGGAATTCAGAAAGGGAATGAATGACTCGTTATGCTTGTTTCTCCTTCTTCCAGCCTTTACCTTCTATAAGGAATTGTATTCTTTTAAATTTTTTGTGTGTTTTTTTCTTCTTCTCTCCTTCTTTTATAGGTGCAGATCAACTTACTTTTCACGCAAACTTCACGCTAAGCGCCCTTGTCGTGCTTAGCAAGTATGGCAGCATTCCCGCTCAGCGCGTGTCTCGCACTAAGCGCACCTTCACTTTCCTAAATCATCCTTCACTTTCCAGGATTATACTGGCGCTAAGCGAGAGTTGCCCGCTGAGCTTGTGCATCGTGCTTAGCACTTGAGATGCGCTTAGCGAGCAACTTCAAATATTCAATTTACTTCTTGGGTTTTACTTTGTTTTCCTCTGCCAATTATTCACTAAGCATCATAAATTCATCAACTTTTAATATTTTCTGCATAAAAACTTAAATGATGTTAAAATTGTAATTATTTGCACAAAAAGAAAGAAATAAGACAGAAAAAAATACTAATTCTTATATAATTTAATCCCAAAATATACCTATACATAACGTTATTAGGTAACAATTGAAAAACTCTTTTTGACGTGGTTGTCTACCATTTATGGGGAGAGAGGAATAATGTGATGTTTGCCTTGAAAGCTTCAACCTCTGATGATTTTATTCATAAGGTTCTGACTCTTTGTGTTTCTATTGATAATGACACCATTAACCCATCTACCACCCTTGGTAGTTCTAATAAGGAGATTCACATTAGCTGGTTTGCCCCTCAACATCCTTTTTATAAGATTAATGTTGATGGGTCTTTTTAGAAAATCTACCTCTGTTGTTGCCTATTGTGGCTTAATTAGAGATCATATTGGCAGGTTTATCAAGGGATTCTCTTCAAATCTGGGTTTCTGTAATGCCATCTATGTTGAGTTGTGGGGTCTGTACAAAGGTATTATTTTAGCTAGGGATCTCTCCCTTTCTCATGTCCATTTTAAAATGGATTCTCTACTGGTAGTCCATCTTGTTACCATGAACAAGACTCAATCCAACTTACTCTAGCAGCTTGTCAATGATATCTATTCTTGCTCAACAAGATAGATTGGACTACTAAGTGGACTCATGCCTATAGGGAGGCAAATAGACCTGCGAATTTCCTAGCTAGCCAACCATTGTCACAACCACGACTTTTTGTTTTTGGTTATTGATAACCCTCTTCCTGCCCTAGCTAGCCAGATTGCTGAGGATGCTAAGGGGTTGGTTTTCCCGTGCTCTGTAGTGTTGTAGTCTCTATTTTTTTCTTACCCCTTAATTAAAAAAATGCATTCATGCATTCCAAATATAATTTTGACAAGAGTTTAAGTTTGTATATGTTAGAATGTTTTTTTTTTAAGATCATCATTATAAAAATTAATAAATTTATTATATATCATATCAATTTATGGTTTGATGACTGATAAATAAAATAAAATTATGTTTTGATGGGTATGTTTTGAATGGGAGATTCTGCTGCCATGCCATATAGTTAGCAATAGAGGACCTTCTTATCCCTGTGCCCCAATTCTCCAAATTAAGTTTCTAAGGAGGTGTTTGGTTTAGTTGTTTTCTGTTTTTATTTTCACTGGAACTAGAAAATGATGATGAAAATATGTTTGGTTGGATTTCTGTTTTCATTTTCAGTGAAAATATTTTCTGAAACGAATCAAAAACTGAAAACAATAAAATCTCGTTTTCAGTTAAAACCAGGAACTTCATTTTTGGTAAAATGAAAACGCGGTAGCAAGGAATGTAATTTTAAACAAATCTAAAAATACATTTCCTTTTGAAAACACATTTTCAGTGTTTTTATTTCTTGAAAGCAGAAAACAAGAAGTCAAACCAAACTTGTTTTCAGAATTTTAATCTTTTGAAAATAAAAACAGTTTTCAGAAAATGAAAAAAGGGAATTAAAACAGGAAATAAAAATGCAAACCAAACACACCCTAAATATCCCCATTTTCAAATTAAATACATAAATATCTTTTGTTTTGTATGGTGTGAACCCGGGTCCTTACCCACCGAATTCACAAATTATTTTCAACAAAATATTGTGCATTCACGTTAAGAATTTGATTTTCTGTAAATCGAATTCTTAACATTTTTTTTTGTTTTTTGCTTTTTCTATTGAAAAAATCATTAAAAATATTTTTATTAGGTAAATTATTTTTTTCTCTTTTTTTTTAACTATTTTTTTGATCTTATACTTTTAAAACATCAATTTTGAAAATTGACTTAGTAAAGTTATTAAAATTTTAGTTTTGATATTGTTGGAGGGGCTTTGCATGATTTTTTTTAATGTTTTGGAAGTTTTTTGTTTCAAAAATCAGTTAAGTATGATGGTTTTTATGTGGATGAATATTACGACAATCAGTATAAAAAGGTTTGACAAATGTGTTTCAAAACGTAAAAATTCATGTTTTGAATTTTAATAATTTTTTATGGTCTTTTTTTAAACATTATTCTCATTATTTTTATGTTGATGAATATAATGGTACAACTATCACAACTTGAATTGGTTTAAAAAAACTTGAAAATTATGTTCGTAAATTGTAAAAATTAGTTTTTTACACTTTAAAATTTTAATAACTTTACTAAGTCAAATTTCCCAATTAAGAAACCAAAATGAATGTTTTGAAATGTATAAGACAAAAAAATTAGTAAAAAAAGAAGGGAAAAAATAATTTATTTAATTAAAAATATTTTTTAAATAAAAAAGAAACAAACAACAAAAAAAAAATGTTAAGAAATCGGTTATGGGAAAAGCGAATTCTTAACGTGAGTGCAAAACTTTTTTTTGAAAACAAGTTATGAATTCGGTGGATAAGGACCCAAATTCACAGCGCAAAAAAAATATAAAAAAAAAAATCTATGTACTTAATTTAATTGTGAGAATTGGGACACAGATAAAAAGATCAGCAGTAGAGCCTGTTCTCACCCATACCTGCTCGGTGTGAACTTTAAAAAGGATTTTGTTGACAAATGTGTTAGGATCGTTGTCTTCTTTTGCAATAAAAAAAATCCATCCGTTTAAAACGTTTTTTTATATTGAAATTATATATAGAAAAATTAGCTGTAAAATTTGAAATATAATTTTTACTAGAATACATTCAAATTGTAAAATATTTTTAAATTTTCATCAAATTATACCAAAGGATCTAACTGAGTTGTTTGAGTAAAATGCATAAATGTTATAAATTTTTTGATTTCGTCTTCGCTTGGTATGAATAAAAAATATTATTATCTAATTATAAATTATCAACAATAAAATCTATCAGCATGTATGCTTGGATTAAAATTTTTAAGCTTAAGCTTAAATTAAAAGTATGTTATAAACTTGGGTTTAGTATAACAACTAGTGGAGTGTCCGTGTGATGCACGGGTCAGTATTTTACTGTAAGCGAAATAAATACTATTTGTTAGGGTGCTGTTTGTATCATCAGACTGTAAGTGAAAAAATAATATTTGTCAGGATGTTGTTTGTATATTTTTACTGTAAGTGATAGAAATACTATCTGTCAGCATGCTGTGTGTATATAACATAAAGATAATTTGCATGAAGACTTGATTGTGTTGAAAATATTTTAAAGTTGATTTAAATTATATAAAAGAAACATGGGAAATAAATTAAAAATATTTTGTTTTTCTGGAAAGAAATTATTTTAGATGTATTTAATTGGGAAGAGGGACTAAATTTTAAAAATAATATTGTAAAAATGTTTAGTGAGCATATGAAAACAATATTTTGATTATAAAAGATAATTTAGACTCATAAAAAAACTATGTTTTAGTCTTTTTTTTTTTAAAATGTTAAATAATTTTGTTATCTCTATAAATAATAGTATTTAATTCTGATCCTAAATAAATTTTAATTTAATTCAGCAAAAAAAATTCAAATTTTTAGTTATCTGTTACAGGTGGTGGCAGTATTGAGCTATGTGATTTTTTGTATAAAGCCGAAAACGGACTACACACAGACGTGGGTAAAAAAAAAACATAATAGAAACAACAGTGTGTATGAGAACGAAATCAGACAAAGCTGACACATGTTTTTAGTGTTTCAGTGCAAAGGAAACCGAAAAAGGTAAAGACACAAGAATGACAGCAGCATACAAATAGAAGGTTTAATCCTGCGGCTACACTTTTGATCAAAATAGTTTTACTAATTGCAACCATTTATTTGAAATAGAAATTCAAACCATTATATTATTATGGAATAATATAATCTAAACTTAAATGTTCATTTGATTTCATCATTTAATCTAATTTAGAAGTCAATATTGACCTATCTTTTTTTTCGTTTAAATACCAACAATATTGACCTATCGGTTCAACGTAGTTCGCAAAATCAATATAAAAATCAAACGACAAACAAAGCGCTGAGAAAAATTAACGGAACGTAAATATTTGTAATATTGAAATGATGAAATTGTCTGGTGGTTGTAGCAAGAAACAAAAAACATAAAATATTAAACTTTAAAAAAAAGATGAATATAAAAAAACTTATTCATCAAAGTCAAGGTCGGTGTTGCTGTTGTTCCATTCGATGGCTTTCCTTATGAGCAGCTCCAATGCATGGTCATGAAAAGGGTAGTAAAAGACTACCTCATCTCCGGGTCTTAAATTTTTTTCATGAATCAGGTTGAACCATGGTTGTGTAATGGCAGGGATGTCATGGTGGATGGTGAGTGGCCATTTGGTGGATTTTGAAAGTCCGTGGTGGATGGTAATACTTTTTTTGGAGCCATACACAAATTTGGAAGCCGCTGCAGGAAGTGTCTGTAACATCAAAAGAAAGGATGGCTAAACAAATTGATGAGGAAACCACAAAGTATGATAGACTGAAAAAAGTGTAGTATAACGCACTAAAGGTAGGTTCTGCTGTAGCATATCATCTGGTGGTGTGCAGGTCCGTCAATATAAACGGTGAAAGTGGTGTTTTTGTCACCGGCGACCAAACGTAGAATCACGCTTTCGTTGAGGCTGTGTGCCCTTCTAAAATCATTCAAGCCATCAGCAAAAAAGCATTTAGTACCGAGTGTTCTTACCCTAATGAAATGTATCTCGCCATCGTAGTGGAATAAAACGTATTTGGGGTAGTTGCACAGCCATTGCCTTTGATAGGTGAAAGGAACTTGGAGAAGGTTCTGCAGGCAAAGAAAGTAAGGCGAGGCAGTTGAAAAAAAATGGAAATGCAGTTAAGTAGAAAATGTTTTTTTATGTGAAATGTTACCTTCTGAACCCTGAAAGGTGCGGTGAATCTTATGTTGTCCATTGGATCGTGTGGGAACTATACGAATAATGTGAAAATATTAAGTAACAAAAGGAATAGAGGAAACAAATATAAGAAAGATGAAAATGAGAAGAAGAAGAAATAAATTACAATAGTGGAGCGTGATGCGGAAGTGGCCATAAGAATGCAAAGAAGATGAATAGGGAGTCTAGTTTGGTTTGGCAGGATGCGAAGAGGATGAATATGAAGTGCAGTATAGGTATATATATGTGTATAGGAGTGTTGTAAGTGTTGGTGGTGTTATATCGATATAATGACTGATTTAATTAACAAATTAAATGGTGACTCTTGGATGCAAAGAAGATGAATAGGGAGTTTAGTTTGGTTTGGCAGAATGTGAAGAAGATGAATAGGATGTGTACTATACGTAGATATATGTGTATAGAAGTGTTGTAAGTGGCGGTGGTGTTATATCGATATAATGATTGATTTAATTAAGAAATTAAATTAAATGGTGACTCTTTGTTGTTGAACGATGCAAAAAAGAGTTGTGAAGAGTTACAACCCTATACAGCGCTGACGTCTCTCGATAATGATTACATTTGATGTAGTATAGGGAGATACAACTGCAGTAATTGTGTTTGTGCATTTATTACGATAGTGCCTTAGTGGTGTAAGTTTTATGTGGGATGGGAAAACGGTTTTTTTTTTGTAAACAAAGTGGAAGTTCAGAAGGCAATCTGATAGCAGAGTAAGCGGGGATATGAAGCGTGTAGGAAGCGTGTACGTATCGGGAAAAGTAAGGGCTGAGCAGCAGTTGTGCAGTGTATTTATTAGGAATACGGATTCGTTGGTGTAATTTTAATTTGGCAGTGAATATAAGTTGAATTTATTTGTAGAGTAAGTGGAAGTTCAAAAGGTTATGGTATAGGATTGAAAGCATGAATACAAACTGTGCATGGTTGGTCCAGCACCCCAGGGACTTCGAAAACATTTTCATTAAATTAAATCATATGATGTTTTTTCGAAAGTATGAGTTTTCTGTCCATAAACAACTGTCATACCTATTTTGTCCATAAAACATAGTATTGAGCAGATCTAATTTGGTTGAACAGTGTGTATAAATTATTATAATTTTTTTTTATATTTGTATTCAATTTCTGTAGATGAGAAAAATATCATACATATTATGAAATGTTTTATGACAATTAATCCGAAAATGAATTGTATTTTTAATAATATACTTTGGATTTTGAGTTTGAAAATTTGTATGGACATTCCTTGATTTGTTGGAATGCCTTGTTGTATTTACTTTTTTTTTTCCTTTTTATCTATAGGAACATAAGATAAATATTAAAAGATTGATAATACTCATACCATGCTTAATCAACTCAATTAGATTCTTTTTAAGGTTTGAACTTTTTGATGGAGACTAAACATATATATGTTGAATAGTCACTTTAATTTTGAAGGACATTAGTGATATTTCAAGTTTTCTTAGACATCTAGGTATGGATTTGTACGTGTATTTCGTAAATTATTGTATGATTTGTAGTTATATAAATAAATTACCATGAAATAAACAATTTGATATTGACCATGTAATATAAATTTTCAGATAACATTTGCAGCATTAAATAAATTTGTTGAAGTTGGATTGAATTCCCCGAAGTCAGTATAGGAATTTTGGAATGCAACAACATACATGGTATATGTGTTATATGTCAAACTGAACAAAAGGAGTAAAAGCGAATATAATGTAGAATTAAATAAATTAGTTGAAGTTTCATTGAATTCCCCAAAGTCAGTATAACAATTTTGGAATGCAACAACATACATAGTGCATGTGTTATATGTCAGACTGGATAAAACAAACAAACAAAAAGGTGTAATTAATGCGACAACATAATTGTATTGTATGATGGAAGGATACCTATTTATAAATTGGCAAAGACTTCGTTGTAAACAACATTAGTGGTAATATTTTTTGGATTACCATCATTGTCATGTATGAGAATATGAAGTCCATCTTTGCTTTTGACCCTTGAGAGTGCAACATATAGTTGGCCATGACTAAAAACTGGGTGTGGCAAATACAGTCCTATGTGATGTAATGATTGTCCCTGAGATTTGTTTATAGTCATAGCATAAGAAACTATGAATGGAAACTGCCTCCTTATAAGTTTGAATGGCCATGGAGATTTAGAAGGAGACATATTTATTCTGGGTATGTATGTCCTATTTCCTGAATTAGGCCCAGTAATTACTTCATCCTCAATCACATTAGATCCGAGTTTGGTGATAA
Organism: Glycine max; assembly: GCF_000004515.6. Classification (NCBI taxonomy): domain Eukaryota; kingdom Viridiplantae; phylum Streptophyta; class Magnoliopsida; order Fabales; family Fabaceae; genus Glycine; species Glycine max. The sequence goes on from NC_038248.2 coordinate 10,638,788, forward strand.
TGAGCCTAGTTCCATTGCATCGGCCATCAGTCTGGTCGAGATTTCGTAATAGCATGATTGGAGTTCCAACCTTAAGTTTTAATTTATGATTAGGTATACCTGATGTTTGCAATGAATATAGGAATTCAGGTGGCAATAATGCAAAAGCAGGATTGAGCAATTCATCTGATTTATCAATACTATCTGCGCTGCAATACTCTTTTTCGTGATTGGGTATAAGTGATAGGACATAATCATTTATTTTTTCAACAATTTCTTTTTTAGAGGCAAGAACAGCTCTTTTTTGCAAGTAATCTGTGTCACTGTAGTTATCTATCAAGCTGGGATAGGTGGCTTCAACAATAGCATGGATAGGATCATCATAATTTTTTATGAGAAACTCATCTGGAATAGTGATTTCTGAAAATCCGTCATTATATTGTCCAATTTTTCCATCTCCTATGTCAAGTAGCCAATGTGAAAATTGTTTGAGTTCTTCATTGTTGGGTTGTTGGGGAGCATTTGATAGCAATCTCATGTTTTTTGTAAGTTTAAGAATTTGGCAATGGTCCCAAATGTATGATGCATTTATAGTTGCATGGACGATGTCTGAGCGATTACCTCTTGGAACAATTGGCAAGATCTGTCGGAAATCTACACCAAAAACCATAATTTTCCCTCCAAAAGGCAGATTGTTTTGCATGATGTCTTTAAGACTTTTATCTAGTGCCTCAAATGCAAATTTGTGACACATTGGAGCTTCATCCCAGACTATTAGTTTTGTAACCTTTAATAATTCAGCTAACTCACTCACTACCTTGATGAATATTGCATGTTGAATTTTCTGTTGCAGGGACTAGTATAGCAAATTTGGAATGTGCGGTTCGACCACCAGGCAATAGTAATGAAGCAATTCCACTTGAAGCAACTGTACAAACAATTCCACCATTGGAGCGTATACCAGATGATAAGGTTGTCCAAACAAATGTTTTGCCAGTTCCACCATATCCATAGAGAAAGTAAACTGCAGCTGATTGAGTGTTAACCACAGACATAATGGTATCGACAATAGTTTTTTGCTCATCTGTAATTATATATTCACATATTAACAAATAGTAATATATACTATTGTGATTAAGGAATTCCTATATCAAATGTGTCATAATTTGTGAGTACTTGTGAGCAATTGGTATGCCGTGTTGTATTGTTCTGCTAACATTTCTTTGTCATATGCCATTTCATTATGGATCAGATTATTATGATGTTGGTTTCGTGCTTATCCTATTGGGTATGACATGGATGGAAAATCTCGCAAGCTTCTTCTGTTCGCTTGTAGCATATTCTCAATCTCAGTTAAGCATAAATGAATTGTTTCCTTTTCAGTAAGGCGAATACCTGTGATTAGCAAAATAATAAACATAATGATTATGAGTAAACAATATTTATTTAGAATATATAAAATCACCTTGTTTTCTATGATTGAATATGATATCATCTGCCATCCATTGCCATGTCTGTTGCCAAACATATTCTGGTTTGTCCATGGTGTTCATAAATAAAAGCTTGACAAATAATTTTCTTAGGTAGTGTGCAGTACCCCAATTATTAGCTTCCTGTAAAGCACTAATAAATTCTTGATCACTACCTAGGAAGCCTTTTGCAAAACATGCTTCCCTAAATGTAGGATATACTAGACCGTTGACTGTTCTAATGTCACTGTAAGACTGTGCACCTTTGGCAATGGATAGCATCATTCTAAGGTAAAACAGTTCACCAACTGAAGGTGGGACCCATATGAGTCTGCCTATTGTATTCCCTTGTTTTCTTGGTTGCCAGCATCTTTTGTGGGCGACATAAACAAATCTTGAGATATATTGATGATATGTAAGATCCCGTCCATAAGAATATATTTTGTTAGAATGCATCCAAGCTGTGAACATGGATTCTTTGATTGTGTTTTTTGATAGGACTTCACCTATTTGTTGATCATCTGTCCAGTAAACATGTTGTTGATTTTCAAGGTGGAAATATAGCCGCTCCACTGTCGAGGAATGCGAATGCATTGGGAATGCAAAAATTTTCCAACATGCTTCTGGGGGAGATACATATCTATTGATTCAAGCAGCACACATATATTGTTGAAGATAGAATCAGATGTTGCTAAGTTTGAGTTAAACATATAACATCAAATAAATTAATTTATGTTAAATGATTTTGTTAATCAAATCAGGTGAGAATAGAAGGATACATGCAATCAAGATATTGCTTAATTTCATCTTGATTTCCAAGAGAAGCTGTGATACGGTCAAAACCTTTGTTGATGTATTTGAACAGATATTTAATGGATGTACTTTGATTACACCATTCCATGTTTAAGTATGTTTTATACTTTAATAAGAGTTGTGGATTGTATGGTACAACAAATCTGTTATCTAGTTCAATCCCATTTTTCATCACTGTACGACCATCATTTCTTCTCCTATAAACTAGGAATCCATCCTGGTTAACAATTGTTGCTCCATGGAATTTTTTTGGAAAACATCTAATGCACTTTCCATTGACCATACATGGTGATTTTTTATTTGCAAACCCACATGGTCCATGCATCATATGGTTGGACACAATTTCAAATAATTGTGCCTGGCTCTGTTTGTCAGGTATTTCTGCTGAAATCATTTGATCAATATCGTGTGGGTTTGGTAACTTGTTTGAAGGGTGCAGAAAAATTAAAATGTGGGCATGTGGCAATCCTCTTTTTTGCCACTCAATTGTATAAATATTTGTAATAAACTTGCATCAGTGATATTATAAACATCAACTTAGAAAGTAGGGAAAAAGTCATAGAATTTTTTTTTACTTACATCCAATAATGTTGCCAAAGATATTGCCATGTTTTAAGTCATTCATTAATTGATTGAATTTTATTTTGAAAACTCGTGTGATAATATCAGGGCAATTATTGGGGGTCAGATTGGATTGTGTGACCTTGCATTGTATTTCTGGCCATGTTGGATTACATGTCATTGTTAAGAATAAGTCTGGAAATCCAAGATGTCCACAAATTGCCATACCATCAAAATACAGTTGCTCCATATATCTTTGACCACCAATAAAACTACTTGGCAGTATGATTCTCTTTCCTCTGTCCCTACCAAGTGTTTGAGGATGATCATTAGAGCCAGTTAAATTGATGTATTTGTCAACCCTGAGTTGTTGTTGATGCTGTCTGACATAGTTTAGTTTTTGAGACTCAATCATACAATATCCATCAACAATCCATTGCTGAAATAATCTTCTGGAATGAAGTATAGTCTGTGCTTCATCAGTTCTTGACTGTAGGCGGTAAGAAAAATATTCGCGCAATGTGACTTGTTTCCTCTTTGCAGCATGTATATTGGCATGATCTTTGTGAGGTATATTTAGTCTGTAACCATCTTCTCCTTTTGGGTATAAAAGTGGATATTGCAAAGGCAAATATGCAGGATGAAGTTCATGTATTCTCTTCAGAAGTCCGGACTGTTTTTCTATTATAATATCTCTTTTATCAGCTGAGTGTTCATCACCAACAATCAAGGCAGCAACTTCAGTGGTAGTTGGTAAGTTATACAACCTTCCGTCTGTTTGTCTTTAACTAATGAGTTTCATCTTCAGGTCTGGAACTGCAGTAGAATGCAATTTGTCCCTTGCCATTCGAAACTTTTGAGCATAGTGATTGTGATGATCAAGCATGTCTTTGATTGCAATGATAATCTATTCATCAAGCATATCATGCATCCTGTAAATAAAAAATTAGCCAGAACAGCATACACAACTATTTGAATATGTAATTTTTTACATGTGTGACATAAGTATGAATACTAACGGGTTTTGCAAAAGTCTGTTGATGATCTCATTGTCTGTATCATAAATATATAGTTGTGCATACTTAGGTGGGTCATTAGGCATAGGGAGGAGGCTTCCAATAAGATGATGTGTTTGTCCATGTATACAGAAAGTTGGAGGTCCTTTTCCAGTGTTATAGGATTTGTCAAATTTGATACCGAGAGATGTAAAGGCAAACATTAGATTATATATTCGTATGTACTGCTGGAAATTCTTAGCTTTAGGATCCTGGTTATTGAAAAGTAAGTGATTTAATGGATGGGGAGGTTCATGCAACAGAGGTAATTGTATTTTTCCATCAGAACAACATAATGAAAACCTTGGTTTGTTTGTTTGTTTGTCTTTATTTATCCTCTCATCATACCACATCATAGCCTTACAATGTGAGCATTCCCATACAGGATCTCCGATATCAATGTAAGTACTACCTATAAATAAGGTATGAATAATAATTAAATATATCAAACACATTTGAATAAATTTTATAGTTGGAAGATCAAACCTGTATTTTGGTATGCAGATGAGGCAGATAGAAAGGTCTGTTCATCATAATCATCAAGATCATCTATTGTTGGGTCATTTAATGAGTATTCTATGCATATTGATATGGTATAACACACATCAGCCGAAAATATTCAATTTATTTATTTGATCATCAAAGAAACAAAATATAAAAAAATATAAATGATGGATAAATACCTATATCAATGTTTTCCTGTGTCATATTTACATCATCATCACTGGAATCTGAGCTGTCATAGCCGACAAATTGATCATGCTGTGTAGTGTCAATTGGTCTCTGATGTTCATCTGGATAATAAACAGCCAATTTGGCATTCTATATATAAGTTGACTGTAGAACAAAATCTGAAAAGAATGTAATAATAAATAAAATGTGTGCATGTAGATATTTGATAATAGCTTAAGAATAAAAATTACCTCTGTGAATGTCTAACTGTGTTATATTGGAATAAGCATTACTAGCTTGGTATGTGGATGTAGAAGCAATTGTTATATTTTTTTATTGTCATAAGATGACATCAAACTTCTCTGAATGGAAGAAACATTGACTGCATGTCTTTTTGAGCATCGTTCAGAATCATCTATAGATAAAGTCCCGTGCGATGGTGGTGTAGATTGGAAGCTTGTAGCAGGGTTATTATTATGGTTAATAGTTGGACTACATTGTGAGATACACTGCAAGTTGTCTATAACAATAGTTTTTGTAAGTATAATATAATATTAATGTGATCATATGAAGAATAATAATAATTTATAAATGAATTGCAAATTACAAATTTCAAATCTGTATTAAGTATCACCATTAGTAGCTGAACGTTGTCTTTTTCGTTCTTGCAAAATAGTTTTCCTACGCTTCCTTCGTTCAGCATATATGTCCATGAGTAGTTGATTTCTGCAACAACTGCCTTATAATTGCCAAACAACAGGAAAATCAAATGTTGAAACTGAGTTAAATAAGTTGCTGTAGTAGGCTGACTTTAAAATGATACCAACATTATAGTTATTTGCATTTGCTTCACCGAGTAAAGGGATATGTATTTGCAATAGAAAAAGCAAAATAGAATAAAACAATAGAAAATTTGTATTCAAACGCATTAAATTTCATACTTTGTAAACATGTAATTTTTTATGAGGGAGGAAACAAAATGTTGGAAAATAAATGGGGCATTGCCAGATGAATCGGAAGTAAGAAAAGTTTTTAAACAATTGTTTGCATAACATTAATATGATATTGATATTGATATTGATTGATGGACATCAATGGGGAATTGGCAAAGGCGTCGAATGAGGGAAATAAGTTGGTGAGTTGGTGAATCCAACTAACCATGAAGCTTAGTCAGTGTTGCCGGTAAACGTGTATCTATATGTGTTCCATTAAATGCATCGAGTCATTGAGTGTGACATTCCAAAAAATAGTCGCCTATAAAACATAGAACAATGATACCATATATTTTCATAGCTGCACACATTAAATGCATTTGCAGATAATGAGGTCAGTAACAAAATAATAATAATTGTAAAGTATTCAAAAAATCAGTGCATGAATATTATATATATGAATATAGTATATAAATAATAATAAATTATGGAAGTCTGGCATACGCTAAGCATGGGTTAATTTTTAAAAATATTATTATTATTATATTATTATTATATTATTTATTATTATTATAATTATTAAAATAGTAATAATAATAATATTAATATAATAATAATACTAATTGAATTAAAATTTAAAACCATATATAAATATATAATAATACTGATTCCAGTGTAATATGCCAACATATTTGAAAGCAAAAAACAAACCTGCATATCTTGAAAAAGGAACGAAACACTGTTATAAGTGTTATCCCTTGCCTGTTATATATAATTTATATAAAAACATAAATAAATATGAATATAAGAATAAATAAATTAAACCATTAAATGACATAAGTTAATTTTTTGTTTCATGTTTAAAATCTTAAAATTAATTGATTGTAAGAATTTAAAGTTGATTGTTCTCATAGATGTTTAAAAGCTAATTGATAAAATGCAACAGCAGTTTATTGCATGAAACCAAGTATTTTGTTCGTCATACATCAACTTGACTTAGTAATATGCAAATAAAGCAAACCCAATCGATTTATATGCTGTGTGTCATACCCCATTTTTGACCCGTTTTTATTTCTTTTTCTCGTCTTTTAAGCCGGAAATTTCCATCATTTCAGATGAAATTTCGGCAGGGAGGTATTTTAAAATACCTCATTTTGTTTGAAGACGCCCCTTTTTTTATTATTATTTATTTATGTACCTTTTTTTATTATTATTATTTTTATTTTTAGCTATTATTTTCTTCTTTTCTTTTCCTTTTATTAAGTGTTTTTTATTATTTCCGTTTTTTATTGATATCTTTATTAGTATCTTCTTTTCGTTTTTTTATTTTTTTTATTTTTTTTTTTTTTTTTTTTTTTTTTTTTATTATTATTTTATTTTTTTATTTTTTTTATTTTATTTTTTTTTTTTTTTTTTTTTTTTTTTTTTTTTTTTTCTTTCTTTTTCCTTTTCCTTTCCTTTTTTCTTTTTCCTTTTCGTTTTCTCGGTCCAGGCCCAGAGGGGCTCTTCGTTTTTTACCCTAATTATGTCCTTTAAATGCTGCATTAATTACTGTGCATGTCAGAGAGAGAGAGAGAGAGAGAGCAGAGGTGAATACGGACAGTCACGCGCCTAAAGCCTACACCACTAGCCACCACTCGAACCGCCGCTCTCCCCTCCGCGAACCACCACCATCGGCCTAGCCACCACTCAACCGCCACCCTCCCCCTCCGCGAACCACCACCATCGGCCTAGCCACCACTCAACCGCCACCCTCCCCCCCTCCGTGAACCACCAACACAAAAAAAACCCAAAATCATCTTGCCATACTATTCATTTCCTTCCCTAGAAATCGAAACGTTAGAACAGAAACCCACGCAAACACAGTAACCCACTCACTCACGCGGCCTAAAGCCTACACCAACCACCACTATCGCAAGCCACCAACACCACCACAAGCACTGCGTCAACACCCACACCCACACAACCCAAGCTGTAACCGTTTTCTGAAGCTTAAACGATAACATAAGGACAAAGGTAGTTCACCTTTTTTTTCTAAGATTCAAGGCTAGATCTAGGCTTTATCAGTGTTGATTTTCAAAAAATAACGGTGGATTTGAGAACTAGGGGAAAAAAGAATTCAAAACATGTAGTTTTTTTAAAAAAGGAGGAGACTTTTTCCGACGCGGCGGCGCCGCCACCCATGGCCGGCCAGCCACTGCGCCGGTAAACGACTTCCGGCGGTGTGTGTTAGAGAGAGAGAGAGCTTTTGAGCGTTTTTTTTAGAGAGAGAAAGAGGTTGGATTTATGTTTTTTGCGTTTATTTTCCAATTTATACTGCTGCCATGACCAAGGCTATGGTGCACGCGGATCTCTGTGTCCCCATGGACCATCAGGGTTGAACCGTTAGATCCTAGATCTAACGGCCATGTTATCCCCTGTTTTGATCAGATGCGTCTCACCTCTTGGTTTTTACTTTGTTCTTCTTCTCTTATGACGTTTGATTAAGATCTAATGGCTAAGACTATGTCTCCCCGTGATCAAATCTGGACGCTTCGATCAATCTGACGATTCAGATTTGACTGTTAAGCCCACTTTTTATTTTGAGCCCATTTCCTTTTTTTCTGTTCCTTCTAGTATTTTACTTTCTACACCCCTTTCTTCTGCACCTTTTTTTTTTTTTATTTATTACTTTTTTTATGCATCATATTTACTTTATGCCCTTGCATTTTTTTATATTTTCTTTATTTATTTTCCAGCACCATATCTATTTTACGTCTTGCATTTTATTTTCCAGTATCATATTTATTTTTTGTCTTGCATTTTTATTTTTTTTTGTTTATTTTTATTTTATGCATCATATTTACTTTATGTCTTGCATTTTTTTTATTTTTTAGCATCATGTTTATTTTATGTCTTGCATTTTTATTTTCATTTTTTTTATTTATTTCCAGCATTATATTTATTTTTTATGTCTTGCATTTCATTTTCTTTATTTATTTTATGCACCATATGTATTTATTGTTTTGTATTTCATGCATTTTTATTATTTCTTCCAGCATATTTATTTTAATGCATTTGCAATTTTTATTTATTATTGCCAATTAGAATGTATCTAGGTCCAATGTAAAAAAAAAAAAAAAATGAGAATCTGCACTGACACTCACATTTATTTTTATGTTTTCCGCCGAGGACGATCATGTGATTTGAACCGTATCCGAGGAAAAGGGACCCTCACTTGATCCAACGTCATTTTAAGGGATCCGGCGCGTTTAGACTTATCTCCGCATAATTAAAAAAAAAAAAAAAAAAAAAAAAAAAAAGGGGTCAATCTTTTCTTTCTTTCTTAATCAAATCTTTAATCAATCTTTAATCAATCAAAACATTTTTTTCTAATTTAAAATCAATCGAACTCACTTCTTTTTTCTTCTATGCCTTTTCGGCCTCTTACTTGCCTAAACTCTTCTTTTTTCGAACTTTAAAATCAATCAAAACCAATCACTTGACTTTCTACCCCGAACTACATGATTTTGATCCCATTCGGGTATGTAGGCAAAAGACTTTGTCTTCCAAATCAATAAAAATAACAAAAACTTTTTTCTTCTCCTTTCTTTTGAACCACCTCTTTAATCTTTCACACTTGAGCATTTATTTCCAAACAAATAATTAATTTAGCATAAAGATAAAATAAGCAAGAGGTTCCTATAGAGTACTATAGACGTTTAGGGTGCTAGTACCTTCCCTTTGCGTAACCAACCCCCGGACCTTTGATCTCTCAAAAATAGGGTTTTTCGAGCTTTCTCCCTTTTCTTCGGAAAAATAAAAGATCGGTGGTGATCTTAAAATGCGAGTCAATGCTAATCAATAGCTTGATATCCAAAAATCACCGCGACAGAAAAATGGCGACTCCACTGGGGACACACTCCTAAGTGGGTTAAACCTATCTTGTTTTTCTTCATCTTTATGCTTTATTATTATTTGAAACTGTAAATGCGTGCCTAAGTGTTTATCTTTTACGTGAGTGGTGAGATAAGTCCTACACCCGGACTTGAGGGAAACATAAGATAGGATGGTGGTATAATCATAGTGTCTTTCCGAGAGTGAGTTTCGGATGTGGCACATGTGATAACCCCGCTCAATGGAGGGATCTTGGGAATATTACTATGTTGGCATGAGTAGTCGTGTTCAGCATTAATATTTCCAAGCGACCTATGAAGTTGAGGACCTTTAGTTACCTTTAACCCATCTTAGCCTTTTAGGACGTAGTGCGGTGGCTAATCAAGAGTAGTCTTGAATTGGTTGATACGCGATACTACACTCAAACGAGGCTTTCCTATGGACGTTGTTGGACCGGGAGTAGTCCCGTAATCCGACAATATCCGGAAGTGGTCAATGACTTTGGGAACTTGGTAGAACCCGTGATACAGGTACATATGAAACCATAGTCCTTACCAAATGGCGTGTTTACCCTTAACTCCAACATTTTGGACTTAACTTCACCATGTTTTCTCCATACTGTGGCATAATCATGCATACATGCATCCATGCATAAACTCTTTTTTTCATCCAAATTATCGAAGGACTTAGACAAGCTTTTTGTAAACTTTGTAGATATGGACATCCCACTGAGAAGCACTAGGAAGTACCTTTTCAAAAAAACAGACCTGTTGAGATTAAGGGAGCTAGCATCTTTAGTAAGTGATCCAGTTGATTTTCAAGCTCATCATGGGAAGTTGCTCAGAATTCTTAGAGTAGATGTTGAGGAAGGATGCCTAGAGACCCTGGTTCAGTTCTACGACCCGCTCTACCATTGCTTCACATTTCCCGATTACCAGCTTGTCCCCACACTTGAAGAGTACTCCTACCTAGTTGGTTTACCTGTGCCAGACAAGATACCTTTCCATGGTTTTGAGCCTACCCCTAAACCCTCCGACATCGCAGCCGCCCTCCATCTTAAAACCTCCATCATCCAAGCAAACCTTACCTCTAAAGGAGGCCTCCAAGGTCTTCCCACCCACTTCCTCTACCAACAAGCCTCCATATTTGCTGAAGCAGCTAGTATACTTGCCTTCCATTCTATCCTAGCCCTCCTTATATATGGCCTTTTACTCTTCCCAAATATTGACAACTTCATCGATATCAATGCCATTAAAATCTTTCTTACAAAGAACCCCGTACCCACTCTACTCGCCGATACCTACCATTCTATCCATGACCGTACCCAGGCTGGCCGTGGAACCATTTCTTGTTGTGCACCTTTACTCTATCAGTGGTTTACCTTCCACTTACCTCAATCCCGTGCCTTCAAGACCAATGATGACAAGCTTTCTTGGCCTCGCCGAATCATGACTCTTGACCCATCTGACATTGTTTGGTACCAAGCAGCTAGTGATGTTGGAGAGATTATTGTGAGTTGTGGTGAATATCCCCAACGTACCTCTTTTGGGTATGCGTGGCGGAATTAGCTACAACCCGCTTCTCGCTCGACGACAATTTGGGTACCCGATAAAGACAAAACCAAACAACCTTGCCTTGACTAATGAATTCTATCTTAACCATGGAGATCATTCGAACAAAAGGGAAAGATTCGCACAAGCTTGGAGCGCTATCCGCAGACTCAGCAGAAGTCAGTTGGGAAAGAAATCAGACTATGTGCACGAATCTTATACCCAGTGGGTTATTGATAGGACCAAGAGCTTTGGCCTACCCTACCGCTTACCTAGATACCTATCGTCCACCATCCCACCATCATCCTTGCCTATCCCCTTTGATACTAAAGAAGAGTTTCATGAACAATTAACCAAAGAAAGGCAAGAAAAAGAAACTTGGAAGAGGAGATGCCAGGAGCTCGAGCAAGAGAATGAGACTTTGAAGGGGAAGATAGCCCAACAGAGCCGTGAGCTTTTTATCCAGAACCAGAGGATGATTGAGAAGGATGACTTGCTTCGTCGGAAAGACGCTTTGCTCCACCAAGATGCTAGAAGGAAGAGGAGGTTTATGGACTTGTTCTCTCGTGCACATTCAGATTCCGAGGACCCATCTACTCCAGGAGTTTGAGTCTGAAGTTCTTAGGACCTCATGTTTAGATTTTAGCTCCCGAAATCTCTTGACTTGTAAAAAAAAAAAAATAAAAAAAAAAATAAAATAAAAAAATTTTTGTAATATTCCAATGCTTAAGTGAAGTGTTTCAGTTTATGATGTTTACAACTTCTTCTAACAAGTTCTTCGATAATAATTTGTTCCCTTTCTTTTTGCATAAACATAAGCATGCATCATGTTGCATTCATAGTTTCTAAATCGAGTCTCACACTGTGTTCACTACTTCAAAAGGGGGGGGGAGTCAATCAACCGCCGCCCAAGGAAAGTGGCCCGACGAATTCTCCACAAACCAACTCGCATTTACAACACCAGGGCCAATCGGAAGAGGATGGATATAGTTGAACAAGAAAATCAGAGTCTCAGGGAGGAGGTTGCCACTTTACGAGAGGGAATGGATAGGTTGACGACCATGATGAGTGCACTCCTGTCAGCCCAGAACTCTCAAGCTGCCGCCGCTGCTGTAGAGCAGCCTTTGGTGAGCACAACCCCGCTATCTACGGTGACTTCTCCACCCCTCTTTTTGCCTCCAGGTTGTACATGGGGAATGCCACCTCCAGTCTGTGGAAGCTCCCAGCCCGCTGTATCTGAAGCTCCACCTCCTTTTGCTCAGCAGTCAGCACCGGTTCCGCAACCCAGTACCTCTTTCCCTCAAGCTGCAATGACTTATTCAGCTCCACTGATTCACACTATTCAACAAGAGGTTGAACCAATTTTCCAAGCTGAAAATGTTGTAGCCTTCGACAAGATGGAAGAACTCCAAGAAAGATTTGATGGTATGCAAAGGGAAGTCGAAGCCCTCCGAGGAAGAGATCTGTTCGGGAAGGACGCCTGTGAATTATGCTTGGTCCCAAATGTTACTATCCCTCACAAGTTCAAGGTGCCAGACTTCGAGAAGTATAAAGGGAACTCTTGTCCCCGCAGTCACTTGGTGATGTACGCGCGGAAAATGTCCATGTATACTGACAATCATAAGCTGCTTATTCATTTCTTTCAGGACAGCCTGACTGGGGCCGCTCTGAAGTGGTATATGAATTTGGACAGTGCGAGCGTTCGTACTTTCAATGACCTGGGTGAAGCGTTCATCCGGCAGTATAAGTACAATCTGGACATGGCCCCAGATCGTGATCAGCTCCGTGCGATGACACAAAAAGAGAAGGAAACGTTCAAGGAGTATGCCCAGCGTTGGAGGGAAGTGGCTGCCCAGATTGTCCCGCCGTTGGAAGAAAGGGAAATGACCAAAATATTTCTGAAGACCCTGAGCCAGTTTTATTACGAGAAAATGGTTGCAAGTGCACCAACGGACTTCACCGAAATGGTCAACATGGGGGTGCGATTAGAGGAAGGTGTCCGAGAGGGACGTTTGACTGGGGAAAGTGCCCCTGCCGCAAGCAATGCCAAGAAGTTTGGAGGCCACTTTGCGAAGAAGAAAGATCAAGAGGTGGGAATGATAGCTCATGGTAAACCTCAGCAGAATTTCACCCCATATCGTCAGGTTGCGAATGTCGCATCCACTATCCCAAACCCATCATATCACCAACAAAGGCCACATTACCCTTACCCTCCACAACAATACCCTCCACAACAATACCCTCCACAGCAATACCATCAGCCACAATACCCTCAAAAACAACAAAATCGCCCGCAGACCCCCCAACAACCATATCACTCACAAAACCGCCAGAAAACAACCTTTGATCCAATCCCGATGAAATATGCTGACTTACTCCCCGCCCTGCTCGCCAAAAACCTTGTCCATGTCAGAACACCCCCTCGTACACCAGATGTTTTACCTCCCTGGTTTCGTCATGATTTAACCTGCGCTTTCCACCAAGGGGCCCCAGGTCATGACGTTGAAAACTGCTATGTCCTGAAGAATGAAGTGCAAAAACTAGTCCGGGCCAACTTGCTATCCTTCAAAGATCAGAATCCCAATGTTCAGGCGAACCCTCTGCCGAACCATGGGCCTGCTGTCAACATGATACAAGATTGTGATGAAGACGGTGTCATCCTGAACGTCCAACACGTTCGAACTCCCCTGGTCCCAATACATATCAAGATGTGCGAGGCAGCTCTGTTTGACCATGATCATGCAGCGTGTGAAATATGTCCTGTGAATGTAAAAGGATGCCCGAAGGTACAAGAGGACGTACAAGGGCTGATAGACAGCAGAGAACTTATCATCACGAGGAAGGACAAAGAGGTGTGCGTCATTACCCCCGAGTTTCAGCGGTTGGAAATAAGCTATAACAGTGGGGAATCAACTACTACTCCACTGGTGATTAGCTTGCCAGGACCTATGTCGTATGCCTCTCTAAAAGCGGTCCCTTACAAGTATAGTGCCACGATGTTGGAAGGTGGACAGGAGGTGCCTTTGCCCTCTCTAACTCCTGCGATTTCTGTGGACAACATTGCTAGTGACGGTAAAGTTCTGAGGAATGGACGTGTTATCCCCACATTGTTTGCAAAGAAAGTGAATGATCCGGCAGTTAAACAGGTGACAGCGAACGGCCCCTGTACAAGGAAGGAAGTAGGCCAACCCAATGGGACTAGTAAGAATTCTGATCATGACGAAATTCTGAAACTGATCCAGAAGAGTGAGTATAAAGTAGTAGACCAGCTGCTGCAAACTCCCTCTAAGATATCCATTTTGTCTCTGCTATTGAACTCAGAGGCACACCGTGAGGCTCTAATGAAGGTGTTGGACCAAGCTTTTGTGGAGAGGGACGTGACTGTTAATCAATTGGACAGTATAGTAGGAAACATTACTGCCTGCAATAATTTAAGTTTTAGTGATGAAGAGCTTCCTGAGGAGGGGAGGAACCACAATCTGGCGTTACATATATCGGTGAACTGCAAGTCAGATGCTCTGTCGAATGTACTTGTGGACACTGGTTCCTCATTGAATGTAATGGCCAAATCCACATTAGACCAACTTTCCTACCGGGGGCCTCCCATGAGAAGAAGCGGGGTGGTTGTCAAAGCGTTTGATGGATCAAGAAAGTCTGTTATCGGGGAGGTTGATTTGCCCATTACAATTGGGCCGTTTGTTTTCCAAATTACATTCCAGGTGATGGATATCCAAGCCGCATACAGTTGCCTTTTGGGTAGGCCATGGATCCATGAAGCTGGGGCCGTGACATCCACCTTGCATCAAAAGCTGAAGTTTGTCAGAAATGGGAGATTGATCACTGTGAGTGGAGAGGAAGCCTTGTTGGTTAGTCATTTGTCAGCTTTTTCCTTTATTGGTGCTGATGAAACAGAAGGAACCTCTTTCCAAGGCCTGACTGTAGAGGGTAAAAAGCCAGAGAAGAATGAAGTATCTTTTGCTACTTGGAAGAGCGCACAGAAAGTGGTGCAGGAAGGAACAGGTGTAGGATGGGGAAAAGTTGTGCAGTTGATAGAGAGTAAAAACCGTGAAGGACTGGGATTTGCTTCCTCTGCAGGATCCGCAACGAACAGTGTTGGATCAAGCTCCATTACTAGCACCTTTTGTAGCGCCGGGTTCATCAACAACTCGCCAGAAGCCAATGCTGTCTTGGAAGACGTTCCTGAAGAGAGAGTACTTGCATTTGTCACACCTGGAAAACTTGTCCGCAACTGGGACGCGGTTGACGTCCCTTCAGTAGTTCATGCATCAAAGTAATGTGCCTTTGTTTTCTCTGTTTGTTTGTTTTTCAAAAAAAAAGATCCTTTCGTCTTGCCCAGGACGAAAGCGCAATCATGTAGGGCTGTTTTGTTTCAAACACTACTCTTATTAATGGAAAATATGGTTTATCCCAATATCTATACTTATTGCTCTTGCTGGAAAATGGTAACACAAAAAACCCAAAAATATTTTATTTTTGTTTTCTGATTTCAATTAATTAAAAAAAGTCTGCATTGTACACTCATTTTTCTAAAGTCAATCATCAATCATATGCAGACTAGGCATTTATGAGCCCGTTGAACATAATAACCCTGCACTCTCTCCCAACTTCGAATCTCCTGTCTACGAGGCTGAAGAGGAGGAGGATGATGAAATCCCGGAGGAACTTGCTCGGTTATTGGAATATGAAAAGAAAACCATTCGGCCTCATGAGGAGATAGTAGAGGTGATTAACTTGGGAACCAAGGAAGATAAGAAGGAAGTCAAGATTGGGGCATCGCTTGAGGCAACTGTCAAACGAAGGGTGATTGAATTGCTCAAAGAATATGTCGATGTGTTCGCATGGTCGTACCAGGATATGCCCGGCTTGGATCCCCGTATTGTGGAGCACCGTTTGCCTTTGAAGCCCGAATGCCCACCGGTCAAACAGAAACTGAGAAGAACTCGCCCTGACATGGCTCTCAAGATCAAAGAGGAAGTACAGAAGCAGATCGATGCAGGTTTTCTTGTCACATCAGAGTATCCTCAATGGTTAGCCAACATAGTGCCTGTTCCAAAGAGGGACGGCAAGGTCAGGATGTGCGTCGACTACCGAGATTTGAACAAGGCTAGTCCGAAAGATGACTTTCCTCTACCTCACATCGATGTATTGGTTGACAGCGCTGCAAAGTCCAAGGTCTTCTCCTTCATGGACGGTTTCTCTGGGTACAATCAGATCAAGATGGCAGTCGAAGATAGAGAAAAGACATATTTCATCACGCCTTGGGGCACCTTTTGTTACAGGGTAATGCCTTTTGGGTTGATAAATGCAGGTGCCACTTACCAAAGAGGCATGACCACTCTCTTTCATGACATGATGCACAAAGAGATAGAAGTGTACGTGGATGATATGATTGTCAAGTCAGGCACTGAAGAAGAACATGTCGAGTACTTGCTGAAGATGTTTCGACGGCTGAGAAAGTACCAACTTCGACTGAATCCCAACAAATGTACCTTTGGTGTTAGATCTGGAAAACTCTTGGGTTTCATTGTCAGTCAGAAAGGTATTGAAGTAGATCCTGACAAGGTCAAGGCCATTAGAGAAATGCCGGTTCCACAAACAGAGAAACAAGTGAGAGGTTTTCTTGGACGTCTAAATTACATTTCTCGTTTCATCTCGCACATGACAGCCACGTGCGGACCTATATTCAAGTTGCTTCGAAAAGATCAAGGGGTTGTCTGGACCGAAGACTGTCAAAAGGCTTTCGATAGTATCAAGAATTATCTGCTAGAACCTCCAATTCTTATACCTCCAGTTGAAGGAAGGCCTCTGATTATGTACTTGACTGTGTTAGAAGATTCTATGGGCTGTGTGCTCGGACAACAGGATGAGACCGGAAGGAAAGAGCATGCCGTCTACTACTTGAGCAAGAAGTTTACAGATTGTGAGTCCAGGTACTCCCTACTTGAGAAAACTTGTTGTGCACTAGCCTGGGCTGCCAAGCGTCTTCGTCACTACATGATTAACCACACCACCTGGCTAATATCCAAGATGGACCCGATCAAGTATATCTTTGAGAAACCCGCTCTGACAGGAAGAATTGCTCGTTGGCAGATGTTGTTATCCGAGTATGATATCGAATACCGCACCCAGAAGGCAATTAAGGGGAGTGTTCTTGCTGATCATTTGGCTCACCAACCAATTGAGGACTATCAACCCATCAAGTTTGACTTTCCTGATGAAGAGATTATGCACTTGAAGATGAAGGATTGTGATGAACCATTGCTGGGAGAAGGTCCAGATCCCGAGTCTAGATGGGGTTTGATCTTTGATGGAGCCGTGAATGTCTTTGGCAATGGAATTGGGGCAGTTATTATCACTCCGGAAGGTAATCATCTCCCTTTCGCTGCAAGGTTACAGTTTGATTGCACCAACAATATGGCAGAATATGAAGCATGTATCTTGGGCATTGAAAAAGCCATCGACTTGAGAATCAAGAACCTTGACATTTACGGGGATTCAGCTCTCGTAATCAACCAAATCAAAGGAGAATGGGAAACTCGCCACCCCGGCTTGATTCCATACAAAGATTATGCAAAGCGTTTGCTAACCTTCTTCAACAAAGTGGAGCTTCACCACATCCCTCGTGATGAGAACCAGATGGCAGATGCGTTAGCAACTTTATCCTCCATGTACGAAGTGAGTCACCGGAATAATTTGCCAACAATCAGAATTCAGCGCCTCGAGAGGCCCGCTCACGTGTTTGCAGTCGAAGAGGTTGTTGATGATAAGCCCTGGTTCCATGATATCAAGTGTTTCCTTCAAAGCCAGGAATATCCACCCGGAGCATCCAACAAAGACAGGAGAACTTTGAGAAGATTGTCTGGTAATTTCTTCCTAAATGGGGATGTTTTGTACAAAAGAAACTTTGACATGGTACTACTCAGGTGTGTAGATAAGCAAGAAGCAGAACTTTTGATGCATGAGGTACATGAAGGCTCCTTTGGAACTCACTCCAATGGACATGCAATGGCTAGGAAGTTGTTGAGAGCAGGTTACTACTGGATGTCGATGGAAACAGATTGTTGCAAGCATGCCAGGAAGTGCCACAAATGCCAGATTTATGCTGACAAAATTCATGTACCACCAACTACACTTAATGTTCTTTCTTCTCCGTGGCCCTTCTCTATGTGGGGCATCGATATGATTGGTAGAATCGAACCGAAAGCTTCAAACGGACATCGTTTCATTCTAGTGGCTATTGATTACTTCACCAAGTGGGTTGAAGCAGCATCTTATGCAAATGTGACTAAGCAAGTTGTGGTCCGCTTTATCAAGAATCAGATCATCTGCCGTTATGGTGTGCCCAACAGAATCATCACAGATAATGGAACGAACTTGAATAACAAGATGATGAAAGATTTGTGTGAAGAGTTCAAGATTGAGCATCATAATTCTTCTCCTTACAGACCTCAGATGAATGGCGCAGTTGAAGCTGCAAACAAGAATATCAAGAAGATAGTGCAGAAGATGGTGGTCACATACAAAGACTGGCATGAGATGCTACCGTATGCTTTGCATGGGTATCGCACTTCGGTGCGTACTTCAACAGGGGCAACCCCCTTCTCTTTGGTGTATGGTATGGAAGCAGTACTCCCTGTGGAGGTTGAGATTCCATCAATGAGAGTTCTAATGGAGGCCCAGTTATCAGAAGCTGAATGGTGCCAAAGCAGATATGATCAGTTGAATCTAATTGAAGAAAAACGCATGAAAGCCTTGTGCCACGGACAACTTTATCAACAGAGGATGAAGCAAGCTTTCGACAAGAAGGTTCGTCCTCGTGTGTTTCAAGAAGGAGATCTTGTGCTCAAGAAGGTTTTATCTTTCCAACCCGATTCTAGGGGCAAGTGGACGCCTAATTACGAAGGCCCATATGTCGTCAAGAGAACTTTCTCTGGTGGTGCACTGACTCTTACGACTATGGATGGGGATGAGCTCCCTCGTCCCGTGAATGCGGATGCAGTCAAGAAATACTTTGTCTAAAAATAAAAGAACAGCTCGGTAAGTCGAAAACCCGAAAGGGCGGCTTAGGCAAAAATGAGCGTCTCGGTGGGTCGAAAACCCGAAAGGGCGACCCAGGCAAAAATTAGAGACATCAAACAGAAAATAATTAGCCTGATAGGTCGAAAACCCGAAAGGGCGATCTATGCAAAATTTAAGGATCAAAAGACAAAGTAACTGCATCGAGAAGATCTTCGTTCATTTGGGGCACAATGGAATGTCAAGGAGACCCTGAATCTGAAGCATCCAAACAGTGGAATTCAAGGTTGTCAGAGGGAACAACGGTTATTGTGTTCAATGAACCTTCGATTTATATTTACCATTTTCCAAACTTTGTAAGATCAGTGGAGCCATGCCATTGGCAGGTCACCACTCTTTCAAATAAATTTGAGCCTGTTGCCTTTCATTTGGAATTCTCATTTATTCAGCTTATAAAACCTTTCCTTTTTTATGATAGCATTTGAAACAAAATATTTCTCAAAATCATAAATTTTCTTTCGTGTCTTTTTTTTTTGAGAAGCACAAACAGCAAAACACTTTTTCTTTGAACTCGTGAATAGGTGAAGGGTGCGTCAACAGCTACCCTGAGAATGGATAAACCTTACAGGTTGCACGTGGTCAATTGCTTTTTTTTCAAAAGACAGACATATAAATAAAATAGAGTGCAGAAGACTAATAAGCTTGACCACAAAAGCACCAGTTCTCCTACCCATGTATTTCGGATTGGTACGTTCTCCCCAAGAAAATGTTTATTCCCCATCATGTGCTGCATACGCCGGGTTTTACCCCGTCACTATTTGATATACCCTAGTGGCATCATCCCCATTGAAGATTGCCGAGTGTTTGTGATGCGACGCCGGGTCACTTTCAATCTTACCTGTCCAATCTTGTTCCATCCAATTTATCATTCATACAATCATCCAAGTCGATCCTCCATACAGTCATACAAGTCGTGTCGTCATCCAGGCATTCATACATATACACATTCATGCATATACAATAAAGACAATATCATGCGTACATGGCTGCATTAACCATCATGAGTCTTGCTTCAATTATCCTTTCATTTCAATCAATCATGAATAATTTGTAACCCTCTATTGCCCCCAAGTGTCATCCCCAGTGGGTCTGATCCAAAGGTGTCACCCTCTCTCCGCCAAGTGGCAATTTCTTTAATGAACAGCTTGTGCATCATTTGCCTCTGTTTCATGTCATCAGTTGACTAGTTCGGCAATAACCTGAACAGTTGACATTTATCTTTGTTTCTTGTCAGTTGACTAGTTCGGCAATAACCCGAACAGTTGACATTTATCTTTGTTTCTTGTCAGTTGACTAGTTCGGCAATAACCCGAACAGTTGACATTTATCTTTGTTTCTTGTCAGTTGACTAGTTCGGCAATAACCTGAACAGTTGACATTTATCTTTGTTTCTTGTTAGTTGACTAGTTCGGCAATAACCTGAACAGTTGACATTTATCTTTGTTTCTTGTCAGTTGACTAGTTCGGCAATAACCTGAACAGTTGACATTTATCTTTGTTTCTTGTCAGTTGACTAGTTCGGCAATAACCCGAACAGTTGACATTTATCTTTGTTTCTTGTCAGTTGATTAGTTCGGCAATAACCCGAACAGTTGACATTTATCTTTGTTTCTTGTCAGTTGACTAGTTCGGCAATAACCCGAACAGTTGACATTTATCTTTGTTTCTTGTCAGTTGACTAGTTCAGCAATAACCTGAACAGTTGACATTTATCTTTGTTCCTTATCAGTTGATTAGTTCGGCAATAACCTGAACAGTTGACATTTATCTTTGTTTCTTGTCAGTTGATTAGTTCGGCAATAACCCGAACAGTTGACATTTATCTTTGTTTCTTATCAGTTGACTAGTTCGGCAATAACCTGAACAGTTGACATTTATCTTTGTTCCTTATCAGTTGGCTAGTTCGGCAATAACCCGGACAGTTGATATTTATCTTTGTTTTTTTGTCAGATTGGCTAGTTCGGCAATAACCCGAACAGTTGACATTTATCTTCAGTTCTGGTCAGTTGGCTAGTTCGGCAATAACCCGAACATCTGACATTTATCTTTGTCCCTTTGTCGTCAGTGGCAGTTCGTCGTCAACCCGAACAGCTGACATTTATCCCCAGTAAAATCATGTGATCCCCAGTCGGACCCCGTATCTTTGACAAAATCGGGTACCATTTGGTTTTGTTGTTCCCAGTCGAGCCATTTTCCTCGTCTTGCATTCATACTTGCATCGCAAGCATTCGCAACATTACATGCATAACAGATCATGCACAGCATCTCATGCATAACAGTGCATTCATAGCATTTTGTAGTTGAAATTGGTCAAAAATGGTGTACTCTGTATTTAAATCTCTTCGACCCGTCGCTTTAAAAGTTTCACTTTTAAATCTCCGTAACGAAGAGACTTAAATAGGGGCATCTGTCATACCCCATTTTTGACCCATTTTTATTTCTTTTTTCTCGTCTTTTAAGCCGGAAATTTCCATCATTTCAGATGAAATTTCGGCAGGGAGGTATTTTAAAATACCTCATTTTTGTTTTGAAGACGACCCTTTTTTTATTTATTTATTTATCTTTTTTTATTATTATTATTATTATTCTTAGTTATTATTTTCTTCTTTTTTTTCCTTTTATTAAGTGTTTTTATTATTTCCGTTTTTTATTAATATCTTTATTAGTATCTTCTTTTCGTTTTTTTTATTTTACTTTTATTTTATTTTATTTTATTTTTATTTTGCTGTTTTATATTTTGTTTTTTTTCCTTTTCTTTTTTTTTTTTTTCTTTTTTCTTTTCGGTTTTTTTGGTCCAGGCCCAGAGGGGCGCCTCGTTTTTCACCCTAATTCTGCCCTTTAAATGCTGCATTAATTACTGTGCGCGTCAGAGGTGAATACGAACAGTCAGAATGCCGGAACAGCCAAGCCACCACTAGCCACCACTCAGCAACACCCTCCTCCTCCGTGACCACCACCATCGGCCAAGCCTACATCCGATCCGCCACCCAACACCACCAACCACAAGCACTGCGTC